>NW_009916670.1:10417-24630 GCF_000696875.1 Nestor notabilis | reverse complement strand
GCTCCCGTGTCCCTGAGGTGCCGCCGGCCATCGAGGCAGGCCGGGCCGCCCCTTGCCTTCAGCCTTCTGTGTCCCCTGCACATGAACGGGGCTCTGGTGCCGTTAAGTCCCACGGGCCTTTACCCTCAGCTTTCTGTGGACAGAAAAGCCGACTCAAGCTGCCCCTGTGTATCCCCTTCTCCCAATGGCTCCAATTCTGCTAGTGTCCTGACGGGAATTAACGATTTTCATGCTCAGCCCACCGGGGTAGCACTTGGCAGGGGATGGACACACAGGTCCCCTTTCTGACAGTGGTATGCAAGGATGAAGGAGTGACATCCTAGCCTATGCTGATCACAGAAAATGTGGGCCGAAAGACAACATACAATGTAAAAACACATGGAGACAGCACTGCTAAATGTAGGAGATGAGTATTTGCAAATTACTACGTCACCAGCCAAAGGGACACTTCTCAAAAACAAATCTTCGCTCACTCTCCACTGCTCCAAAATCAGACTATTAATGGCTATGACAATGATTGTGATTTTCTTCTCCTTATAAAACCTCTCAACCACAAAAACTAAGCCTTGTTGTTCCTGCCTCTCATTAAAAGAATTTTCTTAACTTTAACTGAGAATTTCTGAAGGGCATCCAATAAAAGAAGAGAAAAACACAAGTAAAAATTGTAATCAGAAGTAAACAGAAAAATAATCAATTTTAAATCCCCAACTGCTAAGCTTTTTGCAGGAAAACTACTTCAGTATGCATGTAAACTTGCACAGGAAGACAAAGGTGAATGTCCTGGGTGACATTTCCTAGTCTTGTGGCAATTTCCACTTAACACCAATTGTATCAACAGAGCCAGGGCTGCCCCTGTGGAGATCTTTAGCTGGATCCTGTGACATCTGCCTGACTGCAGCCACACCCACGGGGATCCCAGCCCTAAAAATGCTCTGGCCAATGCGTATCTATTAGTTCTGACCGAAATTTATGGGCCTACACATCGGAATGAAGTTCAATAAATGTGGATTGTGTTTGCAGGATCGTGGACTATTACAGTAAATTGGGGGAAAAAAACCCCAAACATAATTTCAGTCTTGCTTTCAGTCTAAACCAGCAGTGGGAAGACAGATTTATTATTTAGTTCCTCACAAATATAGTTCCCAGCCGTGTCAAATTGTCATCACACTTACGTACAGCTGCATGGGCATCATACAACCAAAAAGATAAACGAGTCACCTCTCTTGTGCAAACCATGCCATGTCGGGCACAGGCTGGCACTCCAGCACCACCACCACCCCCGCCCCGTACTCACACCAGGTGTTTTAGGGCAGAATGTGATTAAATTGGCACAGAGATTAACTAAGTGGGCCAGGCTCCCAGGCTGCATTTTTGTGGTAGAAGTGGTCAGGGGGCCTCAAAAGCTACATCTGTATGCCCATATCTCACCATCAATTCACCTTCTTTAAAAACAACACGACTTTTTTCCTGTGCTTTTTTTGGTGTGAAGAAACCTTTCAACTGCAAGCTAGTTTCTACTGCTGTGTTTGAGTAGTAGGCCCAAAATTAGACTGTAGAGGCCCGTAATGAGATCAGGGTCCCATTTTGTGTAAAAAAAGAGAGGCTTAGCAATAAAGAAGAATTTCAATTCTTCCTCTTAAAGTAGTTTTTTTCCCAGCATGAAGCTTGAAAGAAACGGTGCTGCGTTGTTTAGAGGTGCAGCAGAGAAGCCCACACTCTGCTCTCCAATAGCCTCTTTCGTATTAGGAGTAATTCCCCCTCAGTGCTGTCCCCACATTCCCTTAGTGCGACTGACCGCGGGGTTTGGTGCAGGTTTCTTACACTCCTCTTCCAGCACCAAGTGAGGAATTTTTCCATTTATGCAGTAGGCAGGCCCACGAACAGAGGTCATTTTAGCTGATCCTACACAACCAGCTGAGCTTACCTTGCGTTTCCTACAGTCTCTGCACTGCAAAATGGGTGAAAGAAAAATGGCAGCATCTTATACGCAGTTTACAACTAAAGTGGTGGACTTGGCAGTCCCGGGGTAATGGTTGGACTTGATGATCTTAAAGGTCTTTTCCAACCTAGTTAATTCTGTGATTATAAAGCGAAGGACGAATAGAACCAAAGTAATTGTGTAAACAAAGAGCTTGTGCTGACAGAATTAACTTGGATACACTGAGGGGAATTAGTTAACAGCTAAGAGACGAACCTGAACTCAGATGGACTGACTGGAGGCCTCCAGGGAATATCCACCAAGGACCACTAAAACTGTCTGCTGGAATTCTTGTACCTAATGGCTCTGACACCTTCATTTGACGCAGAGATCGAGCTCCTGGTCACCACTGTATGAAAAACATACAAAAAGTGATAAACATGAGTTAATTTTAAGTCCCATTCCTGTAAACAAAGGCATGTGTGAAAGTTTAAGCACATCAGAAACCTGTCCAGTATCTGCAGGACCAGCATCTTTTATGTTTTTTTCCCGTTTTCCAAATGTCTGTTTTTATTGAAGAGCAGCAGCTGAGCTCAGACCAGGTAGGGCAGGAGTTTCCCTTCCTCCTTTGCTTTTTGTTCTGCAGACAGATTTTGCTCATCTAGAAACTGATGTTGCTGTATTAGCACTAAAATTCCTGTCTCTTCTCACTCAGAAGCACCGGAAGCCTGCTGCGCTGGACTGATAAATTCATTAGAGGCTGACCTTCAAAAGAGAATGAAAGAGCTGTTTTGGGGAAAGAAAGAGCTGGCTGTCTGCGCAAAGACAATCTCCACCGCGCAGTCCTGTGACAGGTGGGAGCTAACTCCATTCTGCCAGGTTAATTCCAAAAGATGTGTTTATTTTTCCTCCATTTCTGGAGCTTAGGCTCTAACAGAAGTCCTCTCTGTGGGGAAAAGTTTTGCCTAAATACTGTGTAACCTATTTTCCTGGATTTTCTCTAGTGTACTTTACCATGGCTTTGTTTTGTTTTTTATTCTGTTATGAATTGTCTCTGACAGCCGGGGAATATAGCATCTCATGCTTTCAAGGAGGAAAGCCTCCCTGCCCTTTCTCCAGCTAGCAGACAGCTCTCCTGTCAATAGAGAGGGATCTGCCACCTCTTGTCTAGCACAAGGCCAGAGACTGCACACTGAGAGACTAACATGAGGTATGAGGCCGATAAATAATGAAATCTTGCTATCTTTATCCTCAAGACAAATATAAAACATATTCTGTGAGGATAATTGACTTTAAAGGCTTGCTAAAAAAAGACACTTTCCAAAAGCTTTAAACGCTGGATCAGTGAACTCCATTTTGATGGCTTTTTGCAACTCTCCTTCCCTAGGGATGTCTGTCTCTGTGTATCCTGAGCTATGCCCAAAACATCTCCCTCTGGTTCTCTTTGTTATCTCAGATCACATGTAGTGCCTTTAAAATGAAGGTGCAATAACTAGTAATTCACCTAACAATTTCTAATGAATACTTCAACCTTTATAAAAATATATACTATTATTCTATTCTATTCTATTAATGCGTTATATTATGTATTATATATTTAGACATTATTGTAATTATATATAACTATATAAAAAATATAGCCAGTTTACCTAGGAAACCTTCAAAATTATACCATACCAACTGGTGGGAAACTGGACTGTGTTCCAACCTGGTAGTGTGAAGGGGGCTATCTTAATTGTAATGAAATCCTACTTGATCAGAGGTCTGCAAAGCTTTGCTGGGTCTCACAGCATGTTTGGAGCGGGTGCAAGTGTTATGTGATGGGCACTATTGCAACATGGCAAATAACGGGAAACATCACCAAAAAACGCTAGGGAAGTCTGAGGTAGGCCGCTTTTCTCCAGCAAAGAAAGAGTATTAGCTACTACTCTGACTAGTTTTGGAAACAATTTTCTTGTCAAGCACAGCTCCAGTTCTCTGCTTTGCCGTCTATTTAGTCATTTGTATCTCTGCAGGGCAGTTTTAAGGCTCTAATGAAATGGGTACGCAGCCATTGCTCTACGTAGATGTGGACCCCTACACAGATGCCTGTTCTTGTCAGTTTCTCTTGTGCTGACCTAGAGGTCCAGTTCTGAGGAGATTCTGACAGAATCAAGGCCAAGGAGAGAGAAACATATGCAAGTTTCATGTAACAAAGCAGTCAGCACTTCAGTCGTTCCTTGAGTTATTTCCTTTGGAGACCCAGTACTAAACTGGAAAGGCACAAGCATTCAAACCTAAACACTGCCTACCTGCAGAATGGCTTGAGTGCAAGGAGGAGGCCAGCTGCAGTTCACAGCGCCCTAGCCACCTGCACAAAATCATGACCCAAATTACAGCTGGTGGCTCCAGGTACCTGATAGCGGAGAATGGGAGAGCACCAAATCCCCAAACACAGAGCCCTGTAGCCATCTAGCAACCATGAATTTCAGCTATGTTGGTCCAAGCTCTGGGTCCCCAGATAAACTATGGATGTTCTTAATCTTACTGCTGCCTAAAGGAATGCTGGAAGATTTCCAAGTCCTACGGCCTCCTGAGAAATTTGTTTGCATTTTCTCCTGTATGCAAGTTGGCAAGGCAGTGATGCAGAGGTAGACAAGTGCTTGCAATTAGGGTATTGCCCATTGATTCCCCATCTTGCAAGCGGGCAGTGTCTTGAAAGATCAAACACCAGCCTGAGGACACATTAAGGATTTTTTTTCTCAGAGAAGTTGCCTCCCAGAAGTGGGGGCAAAGGCAAACACTATGTGCACATTGTGCCTGTAGAGCACAGGTAGTCCCACACGACAGTACGATGCCATAGCCTCCCCTTTTGTCTTTCTTCTTTCAGCTTTCTATCCCTGACAAGACAGTGGGGTGTCCCGTCAAAGATCAAAGCAATCACATCTCATCACTAGTGGCTTATGTCCACCTGGTTTAACACTTCAGTTCTTCGTAGCCAAAACTCCAGCTCATCTTCTGGCTGGCAGCTCCACCACCTCTGAGCACCATGTCAGGACTCTCTTGTCCACAAAGGCTTTTGCCCCAGGGGCTGCTTCATGGACTCTTCACCACCTTTCCACCAACAGCCACTGCACCTCCAGCATCGGTGGCTGCAGAAGACGGCGCTGCCGGTGCCTGGGAGCAGTGCTATCAGTGCCTCGTCAGGACGCAGCAGGAAATGTCTGGCCTCCGCTCTGTGACCATCTGCTAAAACCAGGCCTCCCCTGGCGGGAGTCCAACACAAAGTAAACAGAGTTTCACAGCCAGATTTCAAACAACAAAATAACTGAGAAATACGGCTCACTGCTCCTGGTTTTCAAATTCAAAACATGGAAGTCCCTAGAAGCAAAAATCCTTTATGGATCCTAAAACCTTTGGCTGCCAAATGGGTCCATTGCTGCTAACGCTAGGGAGAAAGTGCAGGGAGGTGGCAATTGTAGTTAGCTACACCTAATTAGTTCAGTTTGCACAGTTGGTAATTTTTTAGATGATTTCTTTCTCAAGAGCAGTGATGGAGAAAAATTAAATTGTCAAACTGGAGATTTCCGCTTTGAATATTTATGTGGGAAATGTACAGAGAGAGAAAAATTCTGACTCTTGCTACTGTACAATATTTTTCATGGTATAGGAGAGAGAGAAGGACTCAATGAAGTGTGAATCATTTTTTAAAAGAACAGATTGCCATGTCTTTTAAAATAGGTCAAGTTTTTGGCCTAGTTTCCTTTAGAGTGTCCCTTAAAGCAATGGGGTTTGAATATCCATGATAGTGTCATTGCTGTTTTTTGGTTTTAGCCACATCTATGTGTGGCTCTGGTTGTAAGGCAGAAATGTTCCAGTGTAAGACTACAATGGCAAATCCCACATGTCTCAAGCAGTATTTCTGAACAAGTTACACTGAACAATGAAACCTCAGCAGTGGCTGCATTTCATCTTCATGTGTAATATTATTCTGAAACAAGTGACTACAAAAAACTGAACTCTAAAAGAGGTGATGGCCAGTGAAGCCAACACCTGCAGCCCAAACACTGTCAAACTCAACCTATTAACTCTCCAAATTTCAGGAGGGTTAGCACCATTGTTTGCTTTCCATCTTTAAATTGATTCAATCAATTGATTAACTTGATTTAAGTAGACAGTAGAATTACGATAATGACATTTAGATTGAAGATACACAAAATAATACTTACAAGAACAAACCAAGGCCATCTACATTAAGTGGAGATAAAACACAACGGTCAATTGTGAAAACAAAAAGAATTTGTATATGTACCTTTAGATTCTAAAAGATTATGTTCAAGATATTTAAAGAGGGAGGAAGTTCTGACTGCAATATTAATTAATACAGAATAAATACCATCTGTATGGAGCAGTCTGGTACATATATTTATGCATGCATCTTTCCTCTATCAACATAACTTAGGTATAATACACATATATTTATGAAGTTACATAGACATAATTATTCAACATAATAGACATACCAGTAACTGCGGGTGGCTTTAGTGCAGCTCTATGGAGTGAGACAGGACATGCAGAAGATTTCCTTCATCCCAGAGCCCTGGAAAAAGACAAGGTACAAATCAAGAGTGGTTGTGCTTGGAGAATACAGGGACAGGACTTGTCACTCTACCTACTCTCCCCTGAGGCTGAGGTGGGAGCTCAGCATATCCCTTTTAAGATGCAGGTTCTTCTAAGGTAATCCATAAGGGATAGTGCCCTTCAGGCATAACCTATTTAAAACGTACCCTGTTGTGGTGAAACTCTGGAGTGACCTAATGCACAACCAGTAACAAACATCAGTTGGCTCACAGTGTTGTATAGTAATAAACATACTGAAGAGCTTGTCAGTGCATGCTTCAGGAACAAGCACAATCTAGAACAACAGGGTCCATGCATACACTCAGAATACAAATCTTTTGCAGGCTGTGGACTTCATTATGAAAACTGTTTGCGATTCCAGTTAAGCTGTGAGTGAAAGCAATGCAAAGGCTTATCCGGTATTCATCACACTGTAACATGGAAAGATAGATCAGCCTTTGATAATGGAGACAGTTTTCAGGATACCTTTGTTTTAACGATTAACATTATTTAGCAGTGAGATTTGTAGTTGTAACCACCATCATGGACTGGAACCTTTGTTTTGTACCTGATCCTACTTTACACCCTCTGCTGAAGAACCAGTGTGAGCTATTACAGACATGGCTTTGTGTGCACAGTTTGTGACATAAAAAGGCTCAAGAAGGGGAAGGAGGATCTTTCTTTTTGCAGAATATCACAAAGTGCAGGAAAAGTCACCTAGAGCGCTCCCAAGGATACTGACATGTGAACAACCTCTTTCACATATTACTCCCACCACTTCCTGTGAGACAAGATTATTATGCACACAGATCCGGTCTGAGTTTTCACACTGGCAGTTCCTCCCAATACTGCTCATATATCAAAATCACTTTCACTTCATAATAGATCATAAATTCTTCCAGTAATAATTCTAAGGATATTATCTTTGCTAAATTATAAATACTTAACGAAGATGCCAGGCAGATTTGTGCTGCGTTTGATAAGTAGCAGGAAAATGTTAGTATCTCTGCAATGATCCCATTTCCAATAGCTGGCAAAGACTTCTCCTGCTAAGAATCCCAATGAAAGGTCTTCTTCAGCATGAATGTGTGATTGCAGAATTATTCAGTAAGGACTGGTGGACCAAATCTCATTAATTTATAAGCTGAATCAAGTTGGGAAAAAATAAAAGTCCTATTATCTCTGTGCATTGAATAAGTTTATAAGCTTCACAGGCAGTTTTCCTCACCAGCACAGAGCTCAGTACAGCAAGTACATTATTTTTTAACAGGGTGAAATGTAAGAAATAAAATACTTCTTTTTTATGATACTATACATAAGTCCAGATTCTTAATACCTGTGTAAGGAAGTTCACACTGTGTAGTCCTAAAGTTGGCAGCAAATCCAGATTTCAGGTGCAAAACAGAAACTGTGAGTGGAATACCTGTTATACAGAATATACGGGATAATTACATTGCATGCTAAAATAAGACAACTGGCTCAGCTGCCTGAAGGACAGGGTTTTATTCCGCTGGGCTGAAGCAATCTTCTGTGGGGTTGGAGCCAAGAACATTGAAAAGAAAATGTTGATCATAATCCATCTGGCTGAAATCTTATACTTATCCTATCTAGGCACTGGATCTAGCTCAGAGCCAAAATTAGGCTATCAAGAAAGGTACCACTGAGATGGGGATGAAGCCAATTCCCAGTTGAGGGAACCCACTCCATGGGCAGATAACAACATGTGAAAGGGGGTGGGAGGGAAAGGCTGGGAAGCAGTTCCCATGTAGCAGTGAATGAGTCAGCAGCGGTGGTATAGTCTTCTCAGTACCCACAGGGATCTTTGTGGTCCTAACCAACGTGTTTGGGTTGGATGCTCAACCTAGCAAAAAACACAAGAGCAAATGAGTTGAGATAGGAGAAGAAAGGCATCTTTTATCAAAAAGCTTTATCAATGTCTCAATTAGTTGAACAGTTACACTATCACTACTCTTACAAATCTATACCACATACAGCCAAGAAACAGCTGTTCCCATACTATTAGGCTTCTAACATTCCCCTAGCAATTCAAAAGCAAAAGAGACCAAGGTATAAACCTCAGTACAAGAGAGCATGTCACGTCCTCTCCTATTTTGAAGGGAACCTAACAGATAATTCATGTTTTTAAATAGCTTTTTAATAAATATTATGTGTGAACTCACGGAGATTTGGATAAAAGCTGCCATCTTACAACTGATATCCTGGGGACAGGAGGAAAGCACAGGGATTGTAACTGATAAAATGCTGGACTTTACTGCTTGGGATGGTGCTCAGAGTTTTCTAGCAGTTTTAATCTGAATAACCTCTAGTGGAGCAGCTCAGTTTACAAACCAGTGCACTTTGCAGCTGGATGTTTTATACCACCATGAGAAGACTAAAATAAATAAATCAGTGGGTTACCTTCCTAACTTCATTTTCCTGAGGCAGATCATTTTCTTTCCTTCATGAATCAAGGAACAGATCTCTTTCAACATCAGGGAGAAAGGAAGTAGGGGCAGCTTTGCCTTTGCTTTTCATTTTCACTTTAACCCACAGAATTAGTTGATCACATTGTTCATTAAAATTTCCCACGTTGGGGAAGATGGGGCATTTCTTTGTTTGTTTGCTTCCTTTCTAAATTTCTCCCCTTTCTGTTTTGAAAAAGTTCTCCCCCTGAATTTTGGCAGATCCCAAACTCAAAAATATGACTGTCTGATCCCAGTTTAAGAAAATTGTTCTTTACCCAATGCTTCAAGTGCCAAGTAGCCAAATGGCCAAGTAGCCATCAACCCAGGAGTAAGGCTTTTCTCAGATACAGGCTGTGTTCTGTCCAAGTTTGGAGGGTAGGAGAAGTAACATTTAGTCCTTTTATTAACATAGCAGGCACCCAACTCAGAGCTGTGCCTATTTAGGCTTCTAAAAACAGTTTGCACTGAACATGCCCTCTGGCTTCCTGGCAAGGCTACTCCCATACCAGTAACTTGATATATTCACTTCTGGTCACCATAACACCAGCCAAGCACAGGGAAATAAGAGCATCTTTAGAAAATACCTCAATGGGTTAAAAAACCAGCAGGGCACAGCTACCAAAGCCATGACTGAGATTCTTCCCTCTGCAATGCTGAGAGGGGGCTCAGTACCTTCTAGCTGTTTGCTACTCAAAGAGGAAAAGGATGATTGTGCATATGGCAACCTCTTGCACAGAAAATCTGTTTTCAGAATTGCAGCAACTGACTAGTTTGAGTTGCTTTATTCCTCCAGCACTGAGGTAGGGGAGGGGGCAGAAAGGTACCAGCTCTGCTAATGGCACACAGAATGGTTAAATAAATCCTACAGGCCCAGACTCTGCCCTTGTACTGATGCAGTTTATGGCAGATGATGCAGTTGCACAACCATGTTAGAGGACAAACACCATCATGGCAGAGATACAGAGCTTTATTACTAGTAATTTAACTGTCAAAAAAGAAACAATATACTCCATAAGTGCCTGGTAGGTGGTTAGAAAAAATTATGTTTTTAACCTTATCCACAATGTATTTAATCTCAGAGTACAGATACGGACATAAAACACGCTGATGTTACTTTTAAACACACCAGACTTGCCTCACTGTGAGACACTTTCATGTTTTTTGTTCTGAACTTTTTTCATTTTGACGGATTTCTTGAACAGAAAATTCTACATCACAGCACACAGTTGCCTGCTGTAAGAAACTACTACTCTGCTTTTCGAATTTCTCCTTTTCTGAACGCATAGACAAATTAACAAAGAATAATCATAGTCATAAAAACAATCTGTCAATATTTACATGGTTTACATGCTCTTTCGTTTCTTGGTCTTTCTTTGCTGGTTTGATACTTCAACTAAGTCCAGTATGTATCATCAAGCCCTGAATTTAATAACTTGGGAAGATGGTATTTTGAGATGCATTTGCATTAGCAAGTGAAAATCCAAAGGGAGTAAGGAAAAATGTCCTCAGCATGATTTAATTACTGAATGAGAGGTCAGGATATAATAGGATGGGGGAAAAAAAGCAAGGGGAAAAAAAAAAAGCAGGCAACCAGACTCCAACTAGTGAGTTGAGCAGCTATGTGCAGCAATGAAAAGGCCTGTGGGTGCATTTGCAACTTCCTCAGACACTGACTGTCGAACTTCAGATTGATTTCTACTTCTCTTCAAATAAAGATGCAGCTAAGACATAGTTATGTTAGGTCCTTTTTAAACTCTTCTGCTCATCTGTGGTGTTTTGATATCACTTTTTAGGAGTCTAAGGAAATCCTTTTGAGAAAGAAGAGAACTGGGGATTGAAAACTCCCAGCTACAACAGCTGGTGCCCCAGGCACCGTCTGGAAGAAAGAGCAGTTTAAGAGCTATCGGATTGCTTTTCCATCTCGTTGGCATTACAGCTTCATAGCTCCAAGTTACTGAGGATGAAATGTGGATATTGATAGATATTCCAGCATAAATATAATTTCTCACACTAGAAGTGGAGGCTTTTAGTGTGCCAGGAGCAGGCCCACTGCTTTAGCAGGGGCATCAGAGCAAGGTGAGTGAATGCTCTGATTCTGTTTCTTTTTAGTTGCAAGTACATGAGCATTGCTGCTTCTGAAAACCAATTGCTATAGTATTGCAAAGAATAACTCAGAGCAAGTATGAAACCAAAAGTACCACCACATAGACACAGCATCTTCTCTCTTCATAATGCAGACCTCTCAAGATTTTTACAGTTATTGGGGCTGGTGATATTGCATGGTCAGAGAAGGTATATGGAACACAGCACAATGCTTTCAAGGGCAGCATACCTGAATTCACCTAGTCAACTGGCTTCTGAATCCTACACTTCAGAGAGCAAAAATGTGACACAAGGCATCCCAAATCCCACAAACGGTTCCAAATAGTTTGTTTTCCAAACATTCCCAAGTGGTTTGCCTATTTTGAATTTCTCAGACACTTACGGCATAATCTAAGCATCAAATTATTGTGCCAAGTGTGCACAAGCGTCTTCCCAGAAGGTCTGGCCTAGGGGTGACTACTGCACTTGGTGCATTTGCAACACAATTACTAGGCAGAAAACAGTCAGTGCACTGCCCTGCTCGGCAGTTTGCCTCAATTCAGACACTCTCACTCAAGCGACTCGGTTGAAAGAAGCAGCTTGACAGTTTTCCCCAGAGTCCCTCCTAAAAGTCTCCCACGTAAGCATTCTTTCTCCTGCAGCTCCACCAATGCTAGCAAGTGTAGGAGGGCTGGCATTTTTGGTGCAAGAATACTTGAACCCTCTCTTCAGTGTCTGCTTTGCTCCCTTGAGTACATTTGCAATTAATCAGAGGAACATACGACAAAGGGTGGTCTCCTGTGAAAGGCACCCAGTGCATTTGGGCTCAATATCCCTTCATTTCATGTGGATAATGATGCTCTCTCTCCCCCTGGACTGCCTCTTTTCCTCAAAATTGCTGAGCAAGGAAGACTAGAAGTTTTGTCTGAGGAAACCGAAAACAACAAAAGCTCTGATCTACTTACGAAAAATGCTGTCAAAGAGCCAGGCTCTATATTATATTGTCTAATATATTGTAGTAAAACATTATTCAATTTGAAGTTGAATTAAACTTGCATTAAATTTCAAATAGACCATGTGTGAAGATGAACATTCTTCAGATTACCTTCAGTACTTTCATATATGTTACATTGATTTTCATATAAACACTGTATGATCTCACGTGGTATGTAGTCAAATAGCTGGAATCCATTAAAACCATGCTCCAGCTGTGCAATCCCTGTCCTCACAAAGATACATTTTTACATGTGGTTAATGCCAGGAAGACTCCACAGCTTCAATTATGAAAACACCAAAATACATTGTTTATTGTAGGAAAAAGCATTTGCAGCAATTTAAAATATCCAGTCAACACCACACTGCTAAATCTAGATAATAGAAATCCTGGAGAAATTTGAGCTAAATCTGTCTGGATTATAGCTGTGGGATTATCTGAATGCTAAATTACTGTATATGTTTTACTCACAAACATGAGCACAGTATAGGAATATGGATGACCATGCAGATCACAATAAAACCCATCCCCAAGAGGCTCTTTCATACACTAGGTAAACAACCCCTCTCAATTTATCAAGCATTCTGGATTGAATTAATGCTATCAGTCATTTACTTTGCTGTTGCTGTGTAGGGGAATACGGTTTAACTTGAACAGCTCCTTTGGCACCAGAAAAATAACAAAGGTTTTCTCTGTGCATCCTTCACGACACACAGAATGCAGGAATATTAATCAGCTGCTGCGTTTGTACAACTGAATTAAAGAAAATACAACTGCAGTTTACTGTGTTACCAGAAAACCAAATTACATGCAATATTGAAAGAAAAAATGAACCCTGGTTGTCTTGCTAAACCTTCCTTTCCCCTCCCCCGTTGTTTACACACCAGTGTTTCTGGCTCTGTAAGGCTGTACAGTGAATGAACCTGGATTGACCTGACACATAGCATCTCTAAAACTTTCCCCTTGAATGATTCACAGATGTGTGAGCTGTGACCAAAAAAAGCAAAGAGGGAAAAGGCAGAGCACTGCACAGGCTGAGTGAATTTGAAAGAGGTGACACTGTCCAAGCGTGCCATTCCTGAGTCTCTCCTTCGCTGCAAGTGCACAGCTACTGATTAAAATACACATTCCTTCAATTGCCAGTTTAGCTCAGTTTGACAATTGCAATTGGAATCACCTTCAGCTGTGCTCATGCAGGAATTATTCGAACTCCTATACTCATGTATTAGTTTGTATTACTCTTTGGTGCTTTTTTGGTATTCTGGGTGACAAGGCTGCATGTCCATGCACCATGAGGCTTTTCCATGGAAGCAAGCTAGACAGTAATTGCTGTTTCCTGTGAACAGCTACCAGCTAATGTAGATATGGCCACTTTCGTTTCCTTCTTTCTCATTCAAACAACCTCTGTAGCTCTGTAAACAGATTAAATATAATTTTGGATCCTGCGAAACTGTCAATATAATCCTTTGCTCTCTGGTGTTTGAGATGATGAAACATGGGTTCCACCCTTCAGGTTTTCTCCCTCAACCAAAGGAGTAATTTCTCACTATTTCTGCCGCTATTTTGTCTGCTTTTGTGATGAATCTGAATACTAGTTGACCTAGAACACAAAAGCTTGGCGTAGCATGAACTGTCTGTAGACTAACATTCTCACCGAGCTGAACCAGAGGCAGTAACAATGAGATATTTTAAGAGCAAAAGGTAAAAGGCACCTAGACACAGATATCACAGCACAGGTGGAAAGATGAGTTAATGAGCTCAGGTCTACCCTGTGTCAGTGACTGCAATACACTAAGACTCCAGACCACAGCA
This sequence comes from Nestor notabilis, assembly GCF_000696875.1. Lineage (NCBI taxonomy): Eukaryota > Metazoa > Chordata > Aves > Psittaciformes > Psittacidae > Nestor > Nestor notabilis. Next base: position 10,760 of record NW_009916670.1, on the reverse strand, counting down.
TGATTTGCAAAGGTGGTCTCTGGATCGTGGTCTCTGCCATAACAATAATATGCAGAATAAAAAAACTTAAGAAATAGGCAAGGCAAGTGAAGGAGCATGGGCTGGAATGGGCTAACACGAATGCTTGGGGTTTTTTAATAAATTGAACTAAACTCATGAATAATTGTAAATTCTGAAAGAACCTGGAAAGAGACAGTACAGTTTCATACCATGTTACTAATTTAAAGGATAAATACTCCAGGGGATTGAAACATTAGGAAAAATTTAAAGAAAAAGAAGAAATCTTACTCATCTCAAACAGCACAGCAGAGCCATAGATCAAACAATAAAATAGGGCACTTCA
>NW_009916670.1:0-10386 GCF_000696875.1 Nestor notabilis | reverse complement strand
CAGGAATGCTTGATACACTTCTCCCATCTCTTATATATTCATTACAAAATTTGTTCTACTGTAGCCCAGACATAATTTAAACTATTCCCTCTGCCAAGAGAAACCAAACTTTCAAGGCAAACATTAACTGACCTAGCATGTCTTTCCGGAAAAATAAATATGTTTTGATTAGCATGAGCAGTGTTTCAGAAGATGGATCAATTTCCATTCAAAAGGAGAGGAAACAAATTTAGAAATCTGATTCAGCAATGTAGTTAGATAACAGCTCACATGCTTAGCACTATACATGAGCTTATCCACTTTCCTGAAACAGACTTCCAACATTAGAATAAATCTCCAACAAAACTCAAATCTTTGTCAGATGAGATCTACAAAAATATGCAAGTTGTGGAAAATATGCTTTCAGCTTTACACAAGTGGTGCTTTCTTCAGTGTAGCCCCCTCAGATCAACGACTGCCACTGTCACATGGGTAGCTTTGTAAAACTCCACTGACGCAAACCTGGACGCTGCTCTGTAAAACACTGAATGCTCAGACACACAAGTGGTAGGCACTTATCTAATGGTTGTTCAACATGGCCCAGAAAAGAGGTAGTTGATTTTAATTTCCTATTGGACAGCTGACTGCATAATGGAAAACACAATTATACATGGCATGGAATAACATTATGTGCAGCTTTATAGTTAATGTCAACACACTTGGAAAAGATACACGGAAAAAACCCCACAACCTTAGTGGAGGTGGTTCCTCTACTACAGGTCAGCACTTAGTCATGGTGCCAGCGTAGCACAGGGAAAGGACGCATGATTGCTGTTCATGCTGTACTGACTTCAAAGAAAAATGAACTTATTTTTTACTACCATTACCTGCTTTTTTTCTCTTTCACAAGCAAAATGTTACAAAGATTTTTCCAGTCCTTAATTTCCCATTGTGTGCTGGTTAAGTGATTTCTTCTCATCATCTTTCCATGTGCTTGATTTGAAAGACAGTCATCACACAAACCTCCACTAACTCTGCTCATTGCTCTTTCACAGTTGATGTGCTAGACTCTCTACAGCTCTCTCTCTGCTGTCCAAGTTTGACTTCAGAGACCTTTACTTTAGATAATTCACCAAGGCTAAACGAGCTCTGCCAATCCTTCTCAGGGATCCATTTTCCTTCTCCTCAGTTCATGTGATCTCTAGCATCATCTCCCAAACCAGCCAGAGAAAGTTCTTTCTCTGATTTCCCACACACATGGGACAGACGTTATTTTACTGTGCCTCAGGCCAGTGAATGGAGTAGAACACGTGTGTTACTCAGGCCCACAGCAGGTTTGTTATATAGCACGAGAACAGAAAACAGGAATGCTGCGAGCAAACCACTGGCAGAAACCCACAGTCCTCTGCTAAGAGCTTATTAGAAAATATGATGATGATTTGATTGTATCAATATCTCCTTAATGTGATTTCAAATTGGAAGTATTTCTTTTCTAACTGAACTAATTCATCTTCTAATATTTAAAACAAGGAGAAAGCTTAATTAATAGACATGAGCAATTTCACATAACCAGCATTGCACATTACTTGTAACAAGACAGTCCTTAAGAAGAGTCTCAATATGTTTGTTGTCACTGAATGCATTAAAATTCATGTCAAAGATAATTACTTCCTCTATAAATAATGCTTTTACAGTGAGTACAGCAGCTTTTCATGTTGCACAGTATCAGTTGTGTGGGTTTTTTAGTGCACTTTTGGGCTTTCAGTTTGCACTAAGAATATCATCTGCAACGCAGCTGTTAGTGCAGCCTGGTTAAGAAATGACAGGCAGGTGATCCTCACAGAAATGAAGTCACCATTCTGGAGTGGAGGTATGACACTAGCTTATGACAATTTCAGTCTAGAATTGTATCATTTTAAGTTTTAATTCTACTTAAGTACCTTTTAAGACTCAATATATAATGACAAGAAGCACTACAGAATCACATTTATAACCAGAGCTGTTTAGTATGCTGATTTTTCATTTTAAAAAGTATTAACGTATCTTTACACTTAATATTTTAGTGTAAAATTTTAAATTTGCTAATATCAGCAAAAATTTTACAATTAATATCTTCACTATTCAAACTAACTGTTTAGAGTGAGAATTCAGCTTTTCTTTGATAGCAAACATTTGCTTTCATCTCCACATTCCACTTTCTGCTTCTTATGCAGTGGCACGATCTTGCAAAATCTGAGTTGCCAACACTGGAGAAGAATGTCCAAATCTAAGCAAACAAAATAGCTGTTCCAATGGATCTTTTTCTTTTGATCAGGTTTCAGGGCAAAGAACCCACAATGTAGTCTTTGAACTTAAATGCCTTTGGAGTGTTCTTTTTACTCAGGACAGCCAACGGCATAAAAGCTGATTCATTCAAAATTAACATCAGGCAGTTTTTCTTCTCTCCTACCTTGTTAACCAAAGGTTCAGAGCATTTGAAGACAGACATTCATTTAATAATGCTAACAAATTATTTCACAATAAATTTTAAAGGAATGCACAGCCTTTTACCTGCCACTGCATTACTTGTACATCTGTCCTATAACACGCAAGGAACATACAACACCTAAATTAAAGTAGGGATTCAACTTTGTTTGGGAAAGAGGACAGTAAGAAGTGCTGGGACAGAAGCAAAGGCATTTTTCCACTTCGTTTGCACATGCAACTAATATATTTTAATTTAGGCACTGGGTTTTGTCAGGGATTTGAAATCTTACGTGTTTTGTTGGGTTCTTTTTTCAGAAGGCCTTCTCAATTACCTATTAACTGTTACCTGCTGAGGCATGAATCCTGGGAAAACCTTAGCTGCTCTAAGAGAAACAAAACATTGTGACCACACGACAGAAACCTTTAAATCTCTAGGAATTTAGCTCAGTATTCAGCCCAGGGTTATTTTTGCATAAGTAGTTTCTTCAAAAGATAAGATGTTTCACTGTGCCTGATCATCCCACAGTAGTTATGTCCAAATCTTACCTCTGCATTCCCTCTTACCCAACAATTCCCATTAGAGAAGCCCTGCTTTAGTTAAAGCCAACTAACTCACACATCAGCACCGAGGCCGATTGCTGTGATGATACCATTGCAGAGTCTATGACCACTCTCAATATATGTACCTTCCAAAAGACTTGGTCCAATTGAGTTCATGTATAGAAAACAGAAGGCCCTGTGCTTTTCCTAGTGCCTATCCTCACATCACAGATGTTGCCCGATGTTGCCTAATGTTGTACTTGGATCTCAAATCTGAGGGAGTCCTTACAGTGCTGTGGGGCATCTGCAGCAAGAACCTACTTTAATGGCAATTGTTGGGGCTCAGCATGCCTAAAAGTGAGGCCTTGTATTTTTCAAAGCTATCAAACATTCTGTTGTTAAAATAACAACTCTTTTTTGTGTGGCAGAACAACAAAAAGAAAACCCCTCTGAATTTCTGCTGGCTCTGCAATAACAACAATTGCTGTTGGCATTTGTGTATGAAAACAGGCAAAAGATAACAAACTAACCTTCTCCCCCAGCTACACATCTTTTACTACAGTTAGCAAAAAAGTTTGTACCTCCCTCAAGCTGAAATAATTTTCCAATGCAGTTTAACACACTAACAAGGCAAGTGCATTCATACTGACAGTTTACACAGGGCTCTGTAGATTGACTTTTCATCCATTTTATTACACCAGAACAAGTTTTCTACCAGAGAGTAGGCATTAGTAGGGCAGCCAAGGGCTGAACTGACAATATCGACTGAATTAGCATTTCTTTTATCAAGCAACATAGAAAGAGCAAATGCCAAAAGATGCGTTATTCTCGTTTAAGGCTAACATCGAATCCTAACATCGACACATTTAAAATGTTAGAACTTGTTTGTGCTTGTTACATAATATTAATTTCCTTGGTGATGCCACACTATATTCACTGAATATTTTAGAACTGTGATGTCTTACCCTGCACTGAATGAAAAATTAATAAAAATATGCAAGTTGATAGTAAAGGCCAGATCTGTTGTGGTGGTGTCAACACAGCAGAGTACTTCTGAATGACCTCATCAGCATTCACCCTTCATATGCATGCTCTAATATACAATGTGGCAAGCCCCATGAAAGCAACAGTATAAAAAAGTGTTTTCTAAATGAATTTTATGCTATGTAGCAGAACATAATCTTCCAAGTGAAGAGGAATTGGATACAAGTGACGACACACCTATGAAAATAAAATATTCATGAAAAGAGTCTCTTTGGCTCTTTCAGGCTCCAGGGTTTTGGGTTCTAAATACATGATTGGATTTCTTACTGACAGCCGCATGGATAGGAACAATAAATGCAGGCCAGCAATGAAGGCTGTGATGAACAGGAATAGCATGTATAGATTTGCACTTGCTCCTATTATAACTGCAGGGCTCTGCATCTAGGTGACAAGATTGTTTCTTTTTCAAAATCTGCCCTGTCAACAGCATGCCTCTTTGCTGAAGAGTGAATGATTTCTTCCTAAAAGCAGCTTGTTACCTCTCAAATTTAAGTGAGATGGGGTTGTTTTCTTTAGACAGAGCTCTAACTTGTAAAGTCACAGTCTTCAGGAGTCCTGGTGATCAAATAGAGGGAAAATATTAAGCCCAATTTTATTTCTAGTTTGCAAAAAGTAAAAGAAACTTGCGGAGGAGAAGTCACTCATTCATCTCAACTTATTTAGCCTGTGTTTGAAATAGGACGAGGAAATGAGATTATTTAGGAAAAACAGTATACTTCCAGAACAGACCAATCAACATTTGATAAAACAATCTGGTAGGAGGGTCTAAGGGATTGATTTTGGTCTAGGGATGACATGCAAAAAACGTAGGAAATGGGATAAGATTTCTAGGTTTAGTAAAATTATTACTTTGTATCTTAGGGAACAAGATGGGAAAACAGCATTTGCATACGTTGCAGCAGCTTGTTCAGGGTACCTTCCATTAGAAACTGTGTCTTAGTAGGAGGGATTTACATCATTTGTGAAGGATATTTCCCTTTTACTTTGACACTGCCATGTTCTGAAATCCTCTGAACCACTGCACTGAAGGACCATTTTCTATTAATTTTCCACGTGGCAGACTGTTGGCAGACTCTGTTTTTTTCCAAAAATACCAGCTACTATTACAACAAAAAATCATACAATTGTCATAACAACCTGGTAATATTACAGTGGCCACTTTGAAGAGTGGTCTGAAGAGTATTTGCCAAACCTTTTGATCCCTAGTAATCAGAACAGAAGTGCCCAAAATCCAGAGATTAAAGGATTAGGCCTCAAGAAAGACTTGTGGTATTTCAAGAAAATGTGACTGATGCTCACCACTTATTTTTTACAGTGCTGATGAGATTTAGTGTTTAAGGTCCTTTCCTGTTCAGACATAAAAGCTGCTGTAATCAGAGTATTACTAGGGAAAACTACTCTGCTCGGGGATTCAATATGTTTAAGTTGTTGAGCCAAGGTTATTGTTTGGATTAGGTTAGGAAGAATGACACTGAAATAAGTAAGCCCCAGTAGTACAGCGAAGCAGAAGAGAACAAAGAAAAATGTTTGTATTTTTAAATAGCAATCTGGATAGCCTAAGTATGCTGGTTATAGCTCTAGAAAAAAATAACTTAGACTAGCCTGGAAACTAGGTATTGTATATGTCTACACAGCTACTAGAAACAGAATAAACATTTCCATTGCACTGAAATCCATATGAAAGCAAAACTGGAGAAACTGGAGATGGAAGAGACTTACTAGGTCAGCTTGCCCACCCCCCAGCTGCAGTGCCCCTCAAAAACTTATGCTCAGTTCCCAAACCCCTCCCCAAATTCTGCCACACAAAACTTGACATGGGCACTAACGTCCTTCAGGGTCATTCTGCTAGAAAACAAAAGCTACCAGGCTCTACTGATGGTAAACCAGCTGCGGGTATTTGTCAGTAAGGTCCAAAGATTTTTTCCACACTTCATGTATCTAAAAACCTAGCAGCTTTTTCGTAAGAAATACATGGCTATTAATAACACTTGGTCTTTTAGGGAGTCATTAGAGATGCATGAGAAAATACCAGCACAAAAATAGGTTCCAATATACAATCACGCCATTTCAAACACCATTGGATTATTATTACTGATTAGGGAAAAAAATCCAACAGCTGTCTGGGCAATTCCCTTGATGTCTGGATTATTGATTTATTGTCTAGATCCTACCACTCCACTACTGTTTGAAAATGCTGTACGTAAGTTTACTTCTTTTTTCCCCTATTATTGCACAAAAAATACGTATTTTAGTCTGATTTTAGGTGAATTCAAGATTAGATATCACTTCCATTCCACATAACAGGAATATGAAACAGCAATTGTACCTTTTAAAATAAAAACTCAGATGAGTATTTAGAGCTAAAAAAATTTCCAAGCTTTCAAAAAGCTGCTAGGTATTAAATTTCACCTACAATTCATTCCAAAGTTCTGCTCTTCCCTCTCTCCCCTCCAGGAAATTGGAACTAGAAAAACGAAGCAAAAATTTAAGGTAGGGAAACTATTCAAGTGTGAAGGGGCTGCAATAGTTACAGTTGCTTAGGTAACAGTGATATGTTTTGCATAGGTTTGGCATCCTCTCTGGTACATTTAGAATAAATAAGTAAACAAACAAACAAACTGCCTTCTAGCTTTACATTCTTTGCCTTCATCTGCGAGTGCTGCAGTCAGCCTGTCTCTGGTTTACTTCCTGATGACTGGGTTCAGCCTGCACAGGCTGTAGTTTTTGTTCTGCATGGGGCTCCCTGTGCATGCCCTGCTTGTGAAGCACAGCGATAAGAGGCATGGTGTGAACTGCAGCTTGTGTCACATGGACCATGAGATACGGCAGCACCGTGTGGCACACACAGCTGCAACGGAGGCAGACCGGGTATTAACAAACGTCTCCTTCCTTGAATTGCTTTGAATTCTCGTGCCTAAACAGGGGTGTTGACTGAGAGAAGTACCAGAGTTCAGACCTGAAAGTGTAAATGCGGTGTGGTAAACAGTCCCTCCATGACCGCTTAACCTGGAGCAGGGTAATCTAAGCAGTACAATTGATCAAGTGGTCAAATAAACTAGTTTACATGTAAGAATGACACACTTCATGTCATACTGCCTCAGTGAAGCATCCTTCTTTTCTAGGATGGAGGTATAGCAGGCAGCAGCAAGTCCTGTAAAAGACTTTCATCTAGAGGTGGAATCAACAGAGGCAATATTTTACTACAGGCCTCTCACATATATATATGTTTAATTGAATTTGGCTCTGCCACATACCAAAGCCAATATACAACCCTTAAAGTGATTCTTTACTAAATGGTAAGCATTTGTCTATAGATATATATGATGTTATTTATTTGTTTACAATGTGCCTTATTAAAAGCCAAAAAAACCCAAACCCACACAAAGAATTGAGCAGGGTACCAGCTGTTGTCTGTTTGTCCTGATACATTTGCAATGATTTTCATGGAAGAACATGTTGTCCTAAAACACAGATTTTCCTCTGTTTCTGACAGGTAATGGGATATATAGTGGAATCCTGTCCCTTCCTATAATGTTGGCTGTTGGTAGTATTCCAGGTCTGTATTAAATATCACAACTTTTATGAGATGCATGGAAAATCCTGTAAAATGAATCTTTAAGCCAAGAAGATGATACTATGAACAAAAAAAATGTGCCTAAAAGTATAAAGATAGTAACTTAATATAAAAATATTGGGCTTTCGTATGCTTATTGGGTGAGGAATAAGTGAGATCACATTTGTGGCTGCAGAAGGAAGAGGGCCACAGGTAACAAATAACACATGCTCTTTGGTCTAATCAAAAGTAAACACTGAATATTGATCCTCAGTGATCTTCTGCAATAAACTATTCTAACATCATACCAGCTGTGCACACTTTTCTGTCCCGAACCACTCCGACAAGCTTCTGTGATCTACCTCCTCCTTCACTGGAACAGCAACAACGGCAATGCAGTGAACCACTTCATTTCAAATCTAACATTTCTATCAGAGCCATTTAATTCTGGGATATCATAACTTTAAAAAAGAAAGAAAAAACCAAACAACAAAACCCACCAAACGATAAAACAAAAACAAAACCCCACCACCAAAAAACAACCCCAACAAAACTAAAAGGAAATTGCAACACTTGGAAAATACAGAATGGTGATGTACTATTCCAATCATGCAGGTCCCAAGCAACAAGCCAAGTACAGCTCATTATGATCACAAACATCAGTCTGTTTGAAAGCTGCATCCAATCTGATGCATGCTTTATTTCAAAAAGACAAAACCATTTTGGTTTTACAGTCACCATGTTTAGGTCAAGTTTTAAAAGATGATTTAAATGGAAAATGGGAATCTGCAAGTAAATAATGTTGGCTAAGTCTTATACCATATCAATGTTACACTTTCAAATGCATTTTTTTTCTTTCTCCAGACAAATACTGAGATAAATTTTCCTAGCTCCTTATGCATCTTGCTATTGGTTGTCATCTCCAATGTAAGCCTATTCTCTACCCAGTTACCAACTATGTATTAGAGAATTAACCACAACTGTTAAGGTCACATCAGGTCAACTTTAAAGTGATAAAACCTTAATGGAGTAAGGGATCAAGAGTGTACCAAAATCTCTTATTTCTGTTTTCCATATCTCTGGACAAATACTTTAAAGTTCACTATGAAATACTTATCTAAACATCCTAGTCTTTTCATATTATTTCGAATATAGGTAGTAGAATTCTAAATCCAGTTGATATTTCAATTAAATAAATCATTTTAAATAAATCATGTTGTGGATCTTGGAAAAATTGTTCAAATCTGCAATTCTAATATATATATGTTATTATTCCCAGAGGGCTCTAAGCAAAAAAACCCCCTTGTGTTGCTGTGTTTGTTAACATACTCAACAATTTATGATATAATAAATTACCCCTCTTTTGTTCATTAAGACTTATCTAGAAGCTGCCTAGAAAACCATGGCTCTAATCTCTCTAATCTCAACCAGTGATTTTGTTGCCTCAGTATCCAACTAGCAGAGATCCTCTACCTAATACTTTTAACGTGTTATGATCTTATAGCTATATTGGACAAGAACTTTAAACATTTAAACATTGAATATTACTAAGATGATATTTTAGATGTCCAAAAAGTATTTTTGTTTCAAAAAATTCCATTTGTTGCTGTGTGGAAAGAGCATGTTTCTCCTTGTAACTTCCACGCTGCCAGCCTTGTTTCCCTTCCTTGGCTGCTCTGTTTCACTTAAAATTCCCCAGAATCTCACTAAACCTCACTGGAGAGGCTTCTAAAACCTTGCTGTGGTTACAATGCTTTAATCTCTCATGGAATCTACAACTTATTTCTTAACAAAATCTGTCTTTCCCCCTGTGGAGGTTTGGTTTCTACTATTAACCTTGCCCTTTCTTGTTTCTTCAAATCAAAAGCATAGATGATGGAGTTAAATTCTTCTTGAAAGGCCACCATTTAACCTCTTGCTACTCTTATTAGTTAAAAAAAAGATTAAAAAATGATTATAACAGACTTACTTCTTGGTTGACATTTTTTTCAAACTCTCTGGAACTTTTCTCATAGGCTTTTTCTTTTCCTCCTTGTGTCAATACCTTTGTATCAACGTTACTGTATAGCACTTTCATTTTCTATATTGATATTTCTATTTTTTGCCTTCCACCAATCATATTTGTCCTGTCTTTCATTTCACCTCCACTTACCCCATTCCACTGCATGTCTTGGTGCTCCAAGTTAATCCCCTCCAAGCATTTCTTCCGTTTTGCAACTAATACTTCTGCAGAAATCCTTCCACTACGCACAGACCTTCTACTTCCAGTCAGCTAAGCCCTTCTGATTTCCCCTGTGCAAATCTCTTCATTAAAATCATATACAGGTCATGGAACTCAGGGTATAGAACTATATTACTCTTGCTATCTAGATACCCAGGTAGCTACACAGGCACAGGACGGGGGGGCTGCTGTTGCATGAAGGGGCAGCATCTGTTAGAAACTTGTGAATGGGAACTGGCGTGAGTGAGCAGGTGAGTGGGAAAGTGACAGACGAGAGAAGGAACGGGCTGTGGGTGACTGTGAAGGAGAAACACAGCAAAATCAAACAGTGCAGCGGTGGGGGACTAAAATAACGGAGACATTCAAACGCATGCCAAAGGACAAGCACAGAAAACTGGCAACAGAAAACACAGGCAGACCACAGCATTAAAAGCAGTGGTAGAACAGTTGCCATAATGCTGCAAATGCAAAAGTTTAATACACTGAAGGGATGTTGGCGGGATAATATGTTGCCAGGCCAAAGGCTCAAACAGAAGAGTCGTAATAAATAAAGTGTAATGCTCCCTCAGACCTCATCACTTCC
>NW_009916669.1:0-16051 GCF_000696875.1 Nestor notabilis | reverse complement strand
GCTTAAAATTCTTGACTAGTTTCTATTTTCTAAACTGATTCTTCAGTCCGGGCTTTGTGCTTATGTAGCTGAGGTTCTGCCAACACAGCGGAGTTGTCAGTGGGTCCTGGTTCAAGAGCACAGTGGATAACTGGGGCAGTGATTTCTTAAATTTAGCAAATAGCTTAAAATTCTTGACTAGTTTCTATTTTCTTCATATCTTCAAATGGTTCTTGACACCTTCTGTGTATTCTTTGAAATGAGATTAGCTTTTGTCTGTATCTTCAGTATAACCCCTGAGCACACTAGAACCATTTGTGTAGGTAATGCCATCTTTCTTTCGTTGCTAATTTTAACAAATCTTGTCAGTGTTTGTTCTACTGATAACTGGCTTGGGTTTGGAGGGTGGGAGAAGAGTGCGTGAGTAAGTGTAGCTTTAATTGCTGATTCATTAAACAATCTTAATGCTAATTTACTGAAAAACTATCACAGATCATGTACATGCACTATGTTGTCTTGTAAAGATCTAGGCACCCCACAAATGCCCACTTGAAGCTGAGCTGTGTGAGGATAGTGTTGGGCTTCAAGCATTGTGCTATTGAAAATGCTGTTTCTTAGTTTACATGCTGTTACTTAGTTACAAACCCTCAAATACTGAGGGTTTCTGAGGTCACTTGAAGGGTTTTCTAAGGCTACCTGACACTTCATTGAGGTAGGGAAAATGCCAACATTTACAAGTTTCATGATTTACAAGCTCTTGTGAAACGTCTGCTGCACCGTGTCTTTTTTTTTTTGTCATGCTTGTGTGTGGTTCTAAAAGAGACCAACACTGAGACAATAGCAAACTTAAAACTTACATTTTCGTTTGGGGAGTTTATTACCACTCAAAGAGCTTTGGCTTTGGTGGTAGAGGTTTGGGGTTTTTTTCCACTTCTTATTTAATGATATTAACAATTAGACCAACTCATAGATGGGGCCCTCAGTGATATGGTTTAGTGGTGGTCTTAGCAGTCCTGGGGTCACAATTGGATTTGATGATATTAAAGGTCTTTCCCAACCTAGTTGGTTCTATGATAATATCAAAGAAACTGCATTGGCATCCTGTTGATGCTTTCAGAATATAGGACAATTATAGATAGTTATTCTAATTAGTTAGCTGTCACAGCAGTTTTTGTCTTGAGAAGGAGGAGGCTTTTTAAGAGTTTGGTTTCATTCTGAATAAGTAGGTAATTTTGAATTCCATTTTATTGCAGTGCTAAGGAAACAGTTGTATTATTGATAGTCAAGTCATCAAACCACTTAAAGCTTAATATATTGCAGTCACCAAGTAGGAATTAACTTGCAACACTTAATGTTATCAAACAAGGATAACGTTTGGTTTCTTGTGCAAGTATTATTTAATTAATTCTTTGATGGGGGTTATTTTTGTTTTGGCAAAATTTTGACAATTTCAAGTTTCACAAATAGACATTTTATTTAAACTGTTGCTGTGATGTTTAGTACCTACTGTTTATTTAGGTCCTTATGTGCTAGGCATTGGATTCTAACATAATGAATTGAATATTTTTAAGGATCACATATTTACCACATAACTTACATTGAAAACCAGCAAGTTGAAGTTTTGTTGTAGAAACAGAAGCACAAATTTCAGTGCAGAAGGCTCCCTATAAAGATCAAAAGTGGAGACTCCTAGTGAAAGTATCCTAGTAGATCTTAACGAACGGAAGTGATGTCCTGAAGAGTTACAGCCCTTATGGTGTCTGCAGAGGGAGGATGGAGTTCCCTAATGTGTGTGTTTCTATCAGTGCAAAATAAATGTTTTAGCAAAGGGACAACAGATTGGAAGGGGGAGGCTGAAGTGTCTTCCATTGATAGTGCAGCTCCTGTTGGTTCAGGTGCTTGTGAAACTGGCCTCAGCTGAAGGCTGAGAGAGACCTTTCCCAGCTTGAGTGTGAAGGAGCAAATGTGTGACCAGTTAGAAATTATGTGCTGCTTGTAGATGGTGGCTCAGCATTTGAAACTGTCCTTACGTACACAGCAGAAACTTTCAAAGTGAGTGATAAAACTTATTTAAGTAACACAAATATTAAAGAAGATGACTAGAAACTTGTGGCCTGCAAGTTGAGGACGGAAGTGCGTTACTGAGCTTGTTTTCCTCATTGATTGTTCTCTTTCTCAGTGCTGGGTAGAGGAGAAGGGGAGAAACACACAGTAGTATATCAGCAGTGACTTGGAGTGTTTAAAAAGCTGTTTCTTCCCAGGAAAAAACCCTAATGCTCTGTACATAAAATGGCACATCTTTAATTCATCAGGTTGTAGTTTATGTTGTGAACTAAATGAAATTTTCTGTTTGTTCTAGTTGGTTTGGATGCTGCTGGCAAGACAACTATTCTTTATAAACTGAAACTAGGAGAAATTGTCACCACAATTCCCACTATTGGTAAGATAACCAATTGTCATGTCTTCATTTTTGTTACTTTAAATTTGTGTGGGAGAGATGGGTTTTTGAAGAGTGTAGGCATTTGTGATCTTTGCTGTTAGTATAAGAATTGAGACAAACATGGGCTTTCTGGTACTGCTGTAACAACTGTGTCAGACCAAAGATATATCTAGACCAGAATCCTATGTCTGACAGTGGCCAGTAACTAATACGCAGGCGTATAGGAACCAGTTAAGCAGCAATACTTCCCCCAAACACCATGATCCTCACAGTTTGTGGCTAAAAGATTTGCTGAACCAAAGGTGGTGTACTTGGATTTAAGTGGCTAATTTTTTTTTTTTCTTCCTTTGAGTCAATTTTTTCTTGATCCAACAGTTGAGTTTTGATAAGCCATCTCATATACACTTGGGAGAAGAGTAACTTGGGAAATAGATATCTTTAACATGGTTAGAATTACATTTTAACACTAGAATTAACTATTTATAATGACTTGACTCTTTTATTTGTAGGTTTCAATGTGGAAACGGTAGAATACAAAAACATTTGTTTCACAGTTTGGGATGTTGGTGGTCAAGACAAAATTAGACCTCTTTGGAGGCATTATTTCCAAAACACACAGGTAAGAGTTTGGAGATGGCAATAGATAAACTAGGATCCACCTAGTGTTCTGTAGATCTACTTAGGATCTACCAGTGTTCTGTAATGGGCCAGAGCCTGTGGTTTGTTTGTGAGGCATGCTTGAACTTTGCTGTATCCATGCATCAGTTTCTTTGAGCTGGTATTAGCTTATACATAAAAAACTTTATTGCTTAAACACCCTTCTACATGCTCTTTTTTTTTAATAATCATCCTTAAAATACACAGCTTTTGCTTGCTCTATCAGTGTACTTAGCATGCTGAGTATCAAAAGTTATCATAAAATATCTTGTTACTGGTTGATTAGAAAGTGTCAGCTTCATATTGACGTGACTGCTGACATATCTGGTGACATAAGTGTGGTTCTTTGGCTCACAAGTAGTAAGATAAGTTGCTTGTTAGTATCAGAAGCTTTGGTCGTGGGGGGATGGGGAGTGTCTGGTTGGGTTTTGTTTCTTGGTTTTGGGGTGGTGGTGTTGACGGCTTTTGTGTGTTGAGTCCAAAATTGTTTCCAAGAAACTTCTGGGCAGCCTCATGCATGTGATTGGTGTAGAAAAATGGAGAAGTCTGGGTTGACAAAAAGGAGCTAGCAAAGTGCTGCTGTGAATATAGTAATAGTTAATTTCAGTTCCTTATTCGACCCCATTATGAAGTATTTTTGAAAGATGCTTTGATTTTCTTAGAATGAGAAACCATAAAGTTTTCAGAGTCTAGTGTGGGACTAACGAGTCCCACACTAACCCATAAACCAGCATTTGTGGTTTTAAACTTTGTTTTTATTTAGAAGGCCTTTAGGAGATTTTTTTTTACAGTTGAAAGTTATTATTTAGTTGTTTAGACAGGCATCTTGCATTGCTTAAACAGAAACGTCCGTCAAATTTACTTATGTAAGAGAGGAGACAATCACAGAATTCAATTTGAGGGTTGTTTTTTTTTTTGCTTTAAATAGTACTGTAAATAGTAAATATGTAAATGTTTACATTGATTTTTCAAACCTGCATAACTTCTTACAGGGCCTCATTTTTGTGGTAGACAGCAATGACAGAGAGAGAATCCAGGAAGCAGCAGAAGAGCTGCAGAAAATGGTAAATATCAATGCCTTCTGAAATAAGATTATACTTTTTGTCATAGTTTTGGATGCTTGTCAGTTGCCCTAAGACATGTAGGATTTGAAAGTTCTAGAGTTTGTAGAGTGCATATTGTATCCACCAGCTAATTCTGGTTCACATGAGTGTGCTTAGTGATAACTACAACTGTTTAGAGAATTTTAGCTCAAGAACTACTAATGTGTCAGAACTTTTCTTCATAAAACCTTAATAGAAATGCAGCAGATTAGGAATTTTGGAAAAACAAATGGGTGTGAAGAATTTCAGCAGCAAAGTGACTATAAATTGAAACTTCTTATTGAAAGAACATTTCTTTACTTGAAGTTGAGTGCTAGTTACATTTCACTCAGTACTTGCTAGTGACTTCAGAAGCACGATTGAAAATGTTTATAACCCTTAAATCAGGATTTAGGTTTCTTTAGTGACTGTTGAAGCAATTGAAGTACTCAACTGAGGTAATTTAATAATGACCATTTTTTTCTATAGCTTCAGGAGGACGAGCTGCGAGATGCTGTGCTGCTTCTGTTTGCGAACAAGCAGGATCTGCCAAACGCCATGGCAATCAGTGAAATGACAGATAAACTAGGTCTTCAGTCTCTGCGTAACAGAACTGTAAGTGCTAAACTTCCTGGTTGATAACCTCTTGTCTTCTTTTATTATAAATTATAAATGTAAGTTTTCCTTTAAAGGAAAGGGAGGTTTTCACCTCTTTCTGTAGAAAGATGCACATACCTGCTGTAACATTCTGTAGTTAACAGTTTACGGTCCTTGTTCAAAATAAGTGATTTAGGAGCACAATCCAGTGTGTACAGATTATTGCAGGTGTTTCAGCTCTCACCTTTTCCTGGAAAAAAGTACAGGTTTTCCAGTCTGTCGCTGAAATGTTTGACAAAGCAGGTGGTGGCCTTTTCCATTTCTCAGTGTTTGTTATTCTGGAGGAGAAAATGGATTCTGCATTCTCACCACTACAGAGATGGGAGGAAATTAAGTAGTTTCTGGATTGTTAGATTCCATCTGCACAAGCCTCAAGACATAGGGTTGCTTCACGTAAACCATCTAGACTTCTGTAATACTCCCCTAATGTCTCCGTGTGTTGACACTCTAAGATGATACCCATAGAAGATGTTGTAGAGGTCTGTTCATTTGGATAATTTCATGTCCATTTGCTGAGATAGAAATCAGTCTGTCAAAAACAACAAACCAGGTTTCAGCATATAAACTAAATGCAGGTTCTGTATTTGTTTCTTGATGCCCTAAATGGTGTTCTAGCATTTAGTAGGCTAACACTGAGTTTCTGCATAATGCCTGAACCCCGTCTATTTTATATATACTTCTCAACATTTTTAAAAATACCATCTGTTCAGTATTGACTCTACTTCTGGCACAAAGAACACCGTTTGAGTGTGTGTGTGAGTGTCACATGCTGTGATAACTTAGCTTGCAGTTTGTCAGTATTAAACTGAATTTTTGTTTGTGTTCTGCATTAACAGTGGTATGTCCAGGCTACCTGTGCTACACAAGGAACTGGTCTGTATGAGGGACTTGACTGGCTGTCAAATGAACTCTCAAAACGCTAACTCAAACTGGATGACTTTCACCAGGGACATGTTTGATATAAGTGGTCTAGGCTTGTTACAACAAAATTAGTTTGCATCTTGGTTATTACAGTATCTGGAACTGATATTTGGGCAGGATATTACAGCGTTTCAACTTATTTTGTTGCCAATTATTGTTTACCGAGCTACATGTTGCAAAGGTAGCAATATGCTTGGGTAAAAATCTCCTTAACTTGGAAAAAGTGTATCTTCTGATTTTATTCCCCTTGTTAGCCTACATGCCTGAATATAGTTATTGTGACATCTTTAAGATCTGTTTCAAATACTCTTTTGAGCCCCAATAAATTAATGTTTTAATTTTTTTTCCTCCCTGCTACTTTTAGTTTACTGATGCCCTGTTTCATTCCTCAGACAGTCTGCTGATTTCAAAATGTAGCATTCCGTATGTATTTATTTCTCTCCCTTGCCAAAAAGAATTCCTCATACTGCTTGTTCCAGCCAAGGAAATGCTCTAAAACACTATACCAATCTACTGCACTGAGGAACATTTTAGTAATCCTTGGGTTCTGTCAGCCCAACTTGCCTTTGTGTGAATTGGATTTGATGGGTAGAATAGTTCTGTGCTGGTTGCGAAGAGCTCATGTTGAGGTTGTTTTTAATATTCAGCAGATTGTCTTCCTTTATATTGTATCTTTTTTTATGTTGCATGTTGCTTTTTGGTATCAGCCTGACTATTTTTGCCCAGTGTATAATAGTTCTGCTGAAGTTTTACTGTTTGTTGGTGAACATATCTTCATGAAGAAATTTTGGAAATTCATCAAACTCAATGGATTAGTTTCTTCATAACCCACTTGGAATTATTCCTAATAAAATGATAAAATGTATAGTTCTGTGTATGCTCTTCTTGATTCCTGAAATGATTGAACTGTAAGTTGTCACTTACTCTTTTTTCGTATACTGAGCTTTCCTGCAGCTTGAATGTGAACATCAGTCTCATTTTCTTGTGTTCAGAGCTATGTAAAGTGGGACATGGAAAATAGGCAACAAAGTTGTATACAGTGCAGTAGAGTAGCTGTCAGCAAGACATAGAATTCTGTGTCTGTTGAAGTTGTAAATCTAAAGTTCTTTTTAAGATGTCCAGATATGAAAATACTAACACTTACAAAAATTGTAATAAAACAAATACCAACTGCCTGGAAAGCATGCATGTCTGTTTCATAGTTGTATCTACATTTGAAAACCATCGTGGGTTCTAGCAGGAGAATCACACATTCTGTTGGTGGCTCACTGGGAAGCTAACTTGAACACTGGTACAGGGATTTAGTTAATATTCATAGTCACCCCAAAACATCAGCTCTATGCAACTGCTGCTGTCTGCTTTTGTATTTCTGCCCCC
Organism: Nestor notabilis; assembly: GCF_000696875.1. NCBI lineage: Eukaryota > Metazoa > Chordata > Aves > Psittaciformes > Psittacidae > Nestor > Nestor notabilis. The sequence goes on along the minus strand of NW_009916669.1, from coordinate 8,938 downwards.
TCTGTAGTTCAAAAGACCAAAGTTAATGTTTTTTGAGGCTGCTACTAATGGATATTTTAGCATCTCTTTTTCTGTTGCCTGCCTTGCTGTATGGATGCAAATGTGGCTCAATCCTTCAACTGAAACGTTCTGTTCTGTGCGTTACAGGTCTTTAGGAACCCAAAGTGTGGTTTCATCGCAGTTTCACCCTAAGTGTCTCTTTTATCTCAGCTCTTGTTATCCTTGCTACAATGAATACCAGTGACACGGTCTGGTGAGCTCAAGCCAGTTTAAGTTAAGAGCATCTTCCAAGGCAGCTTCTGTGAACACAGCTAACTGAAGAAAATTCCATAGTTGTTGAATATGGTTGTTAACTCTATTAGTATGTAACAGAAACCCAGGAGACAGTGTAAGGGGAGTAGGGTTTTCCTTGCACTTTAATGAATTGCTGATTACATATTAACCAAAGTTGATACATCCCTGCATTGGATCAGTAGCTGTGAATATGCATATTTCTAGCAATGCAGTTCTTGAAATAAACCTTAAAAAGAACACTTTGTGCAGAAGAGGCAGCTTGTCCATAACACATTGCATTGGTAGTCCCAGTAGGTTAAAATGAAACAATGCTTGTGGCAAATGGAACACCATCTCCTCTTCCAAGGAAGAAGTGAGAGGCAGACTTTAAGTAAAAAAGCAGATAGTCAGAAACAAATTAGGCCTGATATCTTGAAGGAAGCATTCTGTTTGGTAGAGATGAAGATTTCATTCGTTTAATTATTTGAAATGCTTTTAAGTAACTAAATACTTGTGTTTAGGTGAGCTTTGTTTAGCCACTGCATTTTTGAGTTAAAGCGTGTGTATAGAAGTTGGTTTTTCACAGTCCCTGTGCCTGGCTTTGTGTACTAATAGGTTGTAGTTCTGCTGTAAAATGAGTAATTTCCCACAGTCAGAAAGTAGTGAAGATCTTGATCCTCACTGGGTCCTGAGTCTTCATGAGGGGTTAAGGCTACAGCTGATACTGAAGTGTAGTAACACGAAGTCAATAAAATTATTGGGTGTAATTGAGTACTCACTGTGGTGTTAATCAGAGCATAGAGAGGAACTGGAGCAAGTGCTTCAATCTTCCTGTAAACAGTCAAGATCACACTTTTGACCTCTGTTACTAGAACGATATTTGTGTCTTACTGCGGTCTGTACTAACTGCCCCTGTGAGGTTGTAGTCTTGGAAGCAAGGTCTCTGATAGGCAGTTTATTCGCAATAGTAATAAGCAGTGAAAGGGACAAAACACTTGATGGGTGGAATAATGTCACAACTGACAGAAGTGAATAGCTTTCACTCAGGTTGTTATATTCTCATCAGCTGTTCTCAAGTCAAAATTTTCAAGGTACACTCAGGTTTAAGTGTTCTGGATTCTAAGCAGCACTCCCTGGGGTTAGTGCACGGGGTTAGAGAGCTGCCCTGTCTTCAGATGACAAACATGAAGCAGTTCATTATTCCTGTTCTTACTGGATGTTGCTGTGAGCTGGAATCTTGGTGGGTTTCTTTTTCCTTTGGAGCTAGTGCCACTTCTGCAGCTACTGCTCATCTGCTTCTACAAGAACAAATAGTCCTGATGACTTCTTTTATTACGCTGCCTTATCTCTTAGTACCAGGACCACATGCAGTGCTGAAATCCTTTACCCTAGCCCGTTAATGTGGCTATCTGTCAGTAAAGTCGTTGGTTGTGGCAGTGACACTTTCTTGAACTGACCAAAATGATAATTTGTACCTTGGTCTTCTTACCTAAACACAGTGCAACTCTTCCACTTTAAAGGCACTGACTGTCATTGAAGACATCATGGATAGGTAAAAGTACTTGTTTGGTTGGGGTTTTTTTATGGCAATCTTCAAAATTGTTGTTTTCTGGCTAGAACAGTGACAATGACCTGTATATATGTTGCATGTCAGTAGCAATGTATAATACAGCCCTGCTCTCCAGATGCAGATAAAATTCCCATGAAGGTCCAATGTTCTCATGTCTATTAAATAAAGAGTTCAGATACTAACTTTATTTGTCATTCCTTACCAGAAGTCAGATACCTGAACTGAGCTGTTGTCTCAGAAGTTCAAAATCTCAGATAGGCGCAAGACTGCTAAAAATTTGTTCCTCATTCTACTGTAATGATGGGAAATCCTGAGTTACAGTAGCTGGAATTTTCCATTGTGTAGCACCAGCTCCTGTATTCAAACAACGGGTAAGTTCTACTGCACTGGGAGATCAGTGTAGTCATACTTATACACAAGAGTATTTATTTCAGTGTATCAAACTGCCAGCTTAGCTACAGAGAGCAAAGCCCTGAAGAATGAGTGTTTTTTCTTTTATTGGCCATGCTGACAGAACAAACAGAAACCAAAACAAAAAGCAACCACACGCACATGAAAAGATTCAGAGAGCTGCTTGCCCAATTTTGTGATGTGAGGGATATGGAGTGTTCCAGCTGCTGGAAGAGGCACACAGGTGAGCTTAGGTTAATGAACTGAAATGGGAGACAAGCTTAATGGGACTTCTACAAATCTGGGTTCTAAAGGTGATTTAGAGAGGAAGAATTAATGGCTGGGCAAGGTCCAGATGTGTAGGAGAGCTAAAAATCACCTTATGTTTAATAGGAAGCACCATGTATTACCTCACATGGATATAAACGTAGCTTGGGAGCATGGGGGTTACGTGCCCAAGGCACACCTAACGGCTGCTTTTCACCCCCCAAATAAATCACAATTATTTTGAACGGTGACTGTTTCCTAAGCCAGGCCCTAGTGCTGCATTCCCACTGCAGAAATGTCTAACCGGTTCCTGACACACTGCTGCTCCTGGCAGTCAGCCTGTGCTGCTGCTGCATTTTCCCAATGAACTAGGGGTACTTCGACTGGAGACTCTCCAGCACTAGCTCATGGGGCTGCATTTCCTCCTGAAGACAGTGAAGGATTATCTGCCGTGTGCAAGGGCAATCTAATTTTACTGGGTCTGTTCCAGTAAATTTCCCTGACGCTTGTTTCCTGCAGATGCCAGCTTCCCCTGGGCTGCAAGGAGACAGAGGCTGCAACCTGAGCACCAATACCGGGGGTGAGGGGGACACAATGCCAGGCAAGCCTGTTTTCTGAGCAGCTCCATCTTCTGGTACTATGGAGAAGTTACAGGGGTTTAATGTGTTGGTTTGGAAAGACTGAGGAATCCATTTGTAATGGCAATGTAGTTAAAGAAGAAGAAAATAATGTTTTTTAAAATTATAAGGGAAGCCCAGTTAGCCTATGTAAGCAACGTAACTTCACTTACAAGCTTAACAATTGCAGTGTTACTATTTATTTTAAGTGACTGAGACATTTCTTTTGCCAGTCTACCAGCCTGCATTACTCAGTGGCATTTAGTTGGCCTTGCAAATTGTAGGCAGCCTCTGACTCAGCTGTAATGTAGTCATTTTCAGTTGTTTCCAAGGTGCTAACACTTAGCTTTTCTTCTTGAACAGATCTTCCAGTTAATTTTTCTGCCCTTTTAAATGTTGTATACTTGCAAATGTTACATCTCTAGGTGCGAGCTTTCCCTCATTTGCTAAATAAGTAAATAGTCTTTGCCCAGATACGAGGTTTACGGCCTCCATTCTGTTTGCAAGATTTTCTCCCCACTCCTGTATCCTGAAGTTTAGGAATGATTGATACTTCTATTAGCAACTTTGTAGCCTACAAGAGTACAGACATCACCTTCCACTCATAGGCAAAACTGCATTACCCTTTACTTTTTAATTAGACTTAGAACAGTTACTGATCAAGGACCCACTCGACATATCTAGAGTCCAGTTTTAGAGGGTGAATTCTGTCCATCACTCCATTGCAATGATCCAACATCATGCATTGCCACATTCCTGGTTTTACTCCCATTTTTTATCCAAAGGCCCTTGTCTTGGCGAAAACACTGATTAAGCAAAAATTGAAATCTGTAGGTTTATGTATAAGCCTGCCAAAGCCTGTTACAATAAACACCCACTCTTATGTTTTGTGGCAGATCTGCTTAAGCAGTGAATGCCTTGCTCCAGGCAGGGATCCCTTATTCCCGCTTCCAAGCCTGGTCTTGCCCATTGGCCACAGGAGGCTTTATGGTGAGTAAGCTCAGGATATGAAGGGCCACTAAAACTGTGAATACAGTTGAAAAAATTAAAGGCCCTGTATTTTTATCTGGCTCACTTCTCTATTTTAGCTTGGTATGGTACAAGCAAGAACAAGCAGCCAGAATTCAGATGAAGGAGAGCAGGATGAGGCAAGAGAGGCTGGGATGAGAAGATGGAAGATTAACTGCTCATGTTGCTGAAAAAAAGATACTTGCAAAGGACATTTACATAAGACCTTTAGTAATATGGGATTTTACAAACTCGCTTATTAGTGGAACAGTCCTTTTACCAATTTCCGTTTACCTGTGTGTTTATGTGCAGTGGGTAACAAAATTCTGGACAGTTCATGAGGTGTCTTATGTCAAGACATGTTTTATGGGCCTGTATCTCTTTAGCCTTGTACAACCTCAGAGGCTAAACCTGCCTGTTGGCTTTACCAGTGCAGTTGTTTATCTGCATCAATTGGGTTAGATGCTCAGATGCTCCAGTAACAAAAAACATTAATAATTTTACTGGAAATAAGATAGAAAAGGCTAAAGAGCAGCTGTTTACTAGCTTCTGCAAAGCATCACCCTTCACAGTATAGCAGGTACTATGGCAGGAGGCAGGACCAATGACTCTCAGCAATACCCCATGTATCAGCAACTGCTCATTTTTAGTAGTATATAAACAGGTTAGTGAATCCCAGCCATAACCTGCAGCCCACCAGAATGCAGTGGAGGTAAGTAGCTGTGCAAAGACAAGGTATACAGTTTTTGTCAGCCTGGGTGGACTTGTTTTGCCATGAAAGACACCAGTAACTGGGGGAGGGGGGGAACAAAACCAAAAAACCAATTGACAACACTGACAATTGAAATGGGAATTTTATTTGGTGAAAGAGGGAGATCCTGTGAAATGGTTTTGAAATTACGTGTTTTCCACATGGACTAATGGATGCAAGGAAAGAAGCTGGTTAAACAATTCAAACCCCTTCAACACATTCAGTGAATGAAGGTATGCATAAAATACATTTCCCCACATCCCAGTTATCTCCTACAAAATAAGGAAGACCAGACTCTTTCTAGAAGGAAAAAAATGCAGATAGAAACCCTCCTAAAAACTCAGGTCACCTTTATATGCAATAGAGCAACAAAATAGAATTGTGATAAAGGTTTGCAGGTCACTTCAAAGATTTAGGCACAGACAGCTAATGCACCACATCAACTATTCTGCATCTCCCCCTACTTGACGATGATATTGTTAAGAGCTCCCTCCCATCCAGAGATGACTGTCCTAAACTTTAGTATTTCTTTCATTGCCAATGACTATAAACAACAGAAGGAACAGATGTTCAAAGCAGATGCAGTCCAATTTTATCAGGTGCTAAAGCTACCCTCACTACCCAACATGAAGTGGGCAAGCAAAACGCTTCCAAATCAACTATAACCTTGAATTTAACATGGTTGATTGTTGACAGAAATCCTACTCACTCGTAATTTAAAGAACAGCTTTCCAGAAGGTAGTAGGTGCATGTAAGTTGTTCATGCCAATTAATACAAAATTGGGTCACAGTCATGGTAAATGGAAAAGAGAATTTCTGAACTTAGCTTTTAAAAATTGTCTTCTCATGACAGGAATTTTACTGAGGCTGAATCAACTAATCCTTTATATTTCCTTTGGTTCTGAATTAAGCAGGGTTCAGTTTGGACACTCATATCAGATTTATGTATCTTTTTCTAACAAAATAATTCTTAATCCTTTAAAAACACGAATAAAAATGTTTATCATAATCCAATTTTCAAAACCCCCTGTTTTAAATATATTTCTGCTATTAGCATATAAAAAAGGAAGGGAAAAGTTGTCATGCAAATATTTGGAACAGTGTGATAATATTCAACAAAACCATTAAACACAGGAACTTTTCAGTGATCATTCTGACTTTCCTTTTAGTAGCATCAAGCCAGGGTGTAGCCTCAGTTCCCCAGCATTACATTTCTTGTTTGAAAAACCCCAAAAGCACCACGCATTTTATTTCCACTTTAAGTCACATATTAGTGCTATATGATCAGAAGGATGTGAAACACTTGGCAAAGCCTGATGGGTTGTTACTTCTTCATGACTTGGCAATGGAATGACCTGTTCAACCTCTAGAGAATTCCTGTCAATGAAGATGTAGTCCAGACATCCATGAAACCCACCGACATAGTTTGTGTAAGCAGGTTCTCCACAAGCACTTAGCAGTTTGAAAGGATGGCTTAGGGGCATATTACACTTTTCTTCTTCACCATTTGAAACCCAGTCTTCATGATCTTCAGCAATGCTACCACTGTTAATAAAAGTGTAAGTTCCAGATGATGGTGTACTATTAAAATCTCCACAGAATATGACTGGTATGCTTGGATACAAGTCACATGCTACGTGCTTCATGTGAGACAAGGCTACAGCAATTTGGATGAGACGGATGTGCCCACCTAAGAACATAAAAATGTATTAGAGTACTTCACGGTAGCAGTGGAGGAATTTCCCAAGCTGCTCATGTCACATATAGCTCCAAAACACTGATCTCATTTTAAATTTTCTGTGCTCTGTGTTTTAGAATAGTTTTCTAAAATAAGGAATTTTCATTATAGTTATAAGGAAGCTTTTGAAGTTTGTGACTATGAAAGTTTTGGAGAGGCAGACAATGTGTACATTTAAATTTGCACATGCATGAACTCTGAGCCTTCAACACACATATTACAGCAGCTTTCCAGGTCATGGCAACCATTCTAGTAATATTCAAAAAAACCACAGAACCATAAGAAAATTAAGTTTTAAAGAGGAGAATCTCTTCTAAAAGCTTCTGTAGCCCAAACTGGTTGCTCCCCTAGCAGTCCTCCAAGACAGCTACCTCAGGTACAGTAGGTCTGGGAAGCCATGAGCACACACGACACCAGCTGTGTTTTATGGTGTACTCTTGAGTGAATAGTGTGTAACATGACTTGCCTCACTCTCAGCTGTATTCTACTGACTCCCAGGGAGGAGAGAACAATCTTGCTCTAAGGAAAATAAACAGACCTAGCAGCCTGGCTTTGATTCATCTAGATAAAAAGCAAAGCAGGAAACCCTCAGTTCCAGAAGAAAACATTACAGCTGCAAAAGAATGGGGGGAAATCTCCCTGGGAAAGACAAAAACCTTTACAAACCCAGTTATCTGACATATAGGAACATGACAAAATTACCTTTTGGGTGCCAGTACAGGTGGGTATTAGCTACACAAATCTTCCTGGAAGGATCACTTGTAGACTGAAGAACTGAAACCTTCAAGAGAAAAAGCCGTTTTTGGTTAAGGCTTAACTAGAGTGGTTACGTATTTTTAAAAATGAAATAGTTTGCTTATTTCTTTGTGACAATCTAGTTCAAAGAACCTGATGCTTATAACTAAAGAAAAATACAGCTCCTAAGTTGAGTCTATTTATCTTCTATATAAAATCTGGGTATCAGCCAATACATATGAGTATTTGACAAATGTTCTTTTGCCCATAAGTGCCTGGTTTGGCCTTATTTTTTCCTTCTGTCCACTCTGTATTTTTCCATAAGATGTTGCTAATGCTGTACCATGCTTTAATTTTATTTTCTATTCTCCCACCTCTGGTTTTAGCAAGCAAACTGCAGCACTGCACCATTAAACTGAACATAAATTTAGAAGCCATTTCAGTTATCAGGGGAAGCTCATTACTCCTACTCAGTGCACGAATAGGAAGCTTTTACCAATGAGTGTTTCTGAAATCCCTGAAGTTTACACATTTGTACCTACACAACAGCTCTGCTGGAAGACCCACTGGAATCAACAAGCTCACAAACCTGTCCAACCTTATTTCTCTCCTTACTGTCACAAGTGGCACTATTAAAGCAAGGTAAATTAACTGAACCTCATTTAGAACTTATCTACAAAGTTTAAGTTTTATGAAATACATATTCTGACACAGGAGAGTAAGTAGTGAAAAACTTGGCAGCTGATAGCACCAACATGGGCCCAGAATCTCAACTGCTGTCTTCATCTGAAAGTGAATAATTTTGCCTTTTTTGCCAGATTTTGGTAATGCCATCTATCCAGTTCACTAAAGACTCAGTGTTTTGTTCTTGGTCCGAAATTATTCTTCTGCTGTACCTAGGTAACAGAGAACATACCACTGTTCTCTGTGTTTAACATTGTTACTCTCTCACCTCCTTTTTGCTGTGATCTGACACTCAAACCTAATTGGGCTGCACCTGCCTGGAAGCAGTAGGCAGAGGAAAGAGGAAGGAAAAATGCATGTAAAAGCTGGTACCTGCAGCACAGATGATCTCTGCAGCACCTTCTCCTGCACTAAGGGATACTTGGCCAGCTTATCACACAACTCCTTGTGCACTGGGTCTGAGAGCAGGGCTTCGCTGAAAGCAATGTCGTGCTGGCTAAGGAGGCTGAACTTGTCCCTGCGGTAGAAAGTAGCCAGGCCTTCGTGCTGCTTCTCCTTAATCTTGAACAGCCCTTCGAGCCCAAAGGCATCCAGGGCTGGAGCCAAGCTGTCCACGAAGACGGACTTATCCACTTCTTGCAAGCAGAGGAGGTCGGCGCTGTAGCCGGCCAGTTCCTTCTTGAGCAGGTTCTGCCGGTAGTCGAGCTCCAGGGCGTACGGGGCGCAGTACGGGTAGAGCACGGTGCGGGAGAACTCCGTCTGGGCGTAGATGTCGGCCAGGATGTTGTAGGTGACGGCGCGGACGGAGCCCTCTCCGCAGACCTTCCTGGTGTAAAGGTGCCGGGAGTCGAAGGTGCAGGCGCCGGGCCCAGCCTCCACGGGGCCGCTGCTCTCCACTTCGCGGG
>NW_009916668.1:0-6973 GCF_000696875.1 Nestor notabilis | reverse complement strand
CGGCTGGGCTTAAACCACGACAATTGTTCAAGTTCATAGCCTGCTTGTGAAAGTGGTTTGTTGGAACTGCCTCTCAGGGGAGTGCTGGGACAGTCAGATTAGCGCCACACCATGATATAGCTGGTGTCTTTCCTGGACCCACACAGCTTAACATCACATGCTATGATTACTGGTAGGCAGTTTGTTGTAAAAAACTCAAATGACTGCTCAACCCCTGGAGCTGGAGGCGCACATTAGACCTGCCTGACTAAAGCCTCACTGTTGTGTTTTGGGGTTTTTTTCAGTGGGCAGAAGAGGAGGGGGCTTACACATGGAATTTCACCTCTGGATAAATGCATGCCGGGTGAAATCTGCATTTATTCGTATTTTTTATCTGAATTCTGCACTAAAAATTCCTAAATAAATATGAATATCAGTCTCTGTTCACAGGCTTGCTCTTTATGCTTTCCCATGGCAGTAAATTCGGCTTCTACTAACAGCAAGTGAAACTGCTTTTCATGGAATGAGAGACTGCTTAAAATCTTGAACTCTTTTCTGAATGGATTGGTGCAGCTATTTGTGAATGCATATGTTTGAAGTTTCATTTAAATTCTTAATTAATAACTGCATGTGATCTTTTTACTATATGTCATTGCTTTGGTAGGCTGATGAGGATGAACCCTCCCAGTGTCCTGATGAGGTGACCCTTTGTTGCACCATTTATAATATGGCTTTATTTTCTTGGTCATGGATGTTTAGAAGTGTATTCTGGATAACAAATTCTCAGAATTGCAGTTTGCATAAAATTAGGAAACAACTTTAAAGCATGAAATCTTTCCTATTCCTGACTTTTTTCCTTTGATTATGTCATAGGAACCTGTTTTTAAACATTACTTACAGAGTCACAGAATGGTTTGGGTTAGAAGAGACCTTAAAAATCATCTAGTTTCAACCCCCTGCCATTGGCAAAGACACCTTCCACTAGACCAGGTTGCTCAAAGCCCCATCCAGCCTGGCCTTGTACACTTCCAGGGATGGGGCAGCCGAAGCTTCTCTGGGCAACCTGTGCCAGTGTCTCACCACGCTCATAGTGAGGAATTTCTTCCTAATACCTAATCTAAATCTACCCTCTTTCAGTTTAAAGCCATTACCCCTTGTCCTGTCACTACATGCCCTTGTAAAAAGTCCCTCTCCAGATTTCTTGCAGGCCCCTTTAGGCTCTGGAAGACTGTTATAAGATCTCCCTTGAGCCTTCTCTTCTCCAGGCTGAACCACCCCAGCTCTCTCAGCCTTTTTTCGTAGGAGAGGTGCTCCAGTCCTCTGAGCATCTTTGTGGCCCTCCTCTGGACTCACTCAAGCAGGTCCATGTCCTTCCTCTGTTCAGGACCCCAACATTTTATTTCGTTTTTTGTTCCTTTATTTCCAAGGGACAAACTCTGAGTCTATGCATGGGTTCATGCAGTAAAACATGCTGTAGTAGTCTGTGATTTCCACTGGTTTATTCCACCCAGAGACCACCATTCTGTCTCTGAGTTCATATTGCTCAGTGAGTGTATCATGTTCTGTCCTTTCCTAAGTAGGCTGAGTAGAAGTGTAGAGTGAAGTACACTCAGTGTGACTGCAGCTCCTGGTTGTTCATTATGTGCTTGACAGTTCAAAATGTTATCAAAATACCAAATGGAATTGGCAGCATTTTTAATGCCCTACCTTTTACATTGAACTGTTTGTTTATTCTGTGCTTATCAATATTTCCAAGTTGTGTCACACAATCTTTTTTAATGCTTAATGTCTCAGTAAATATGATTTTTCTTTCAAGGAGTTCTGGACCTCTCTTTTAAGTTAACGTTCAGTGCTGTATTGTATTAAATGTTCATTGCAGCTTGGCAATTCCAATCAATCAAGCGCCATCTCTCTATTTTGTCCTTGTACCTTCTACCAGTGGAAAAGTTCAACTACCCATTATTTTGGGTTGAAAAATTGAGAATATAAACTCTGCAGAAACAGCTAATTGATTGATATGGTGGAATGCTCTGTAATAGAAGAGTTTTTCCAAGGAAAAGAAATGTTAATCCTAAAAATCACATTTTCAAAAAAAAAAAAAAAAACAATCAGAAAAACAAAAAAAACCCAAAACCAGGAAAGGAGAAGTAAAGGAATTAAGTTAATTATCACACAATTACAGTAATGGAAAGAAAAAACCTAATCAGACGTGAACAGCTTGTATAACCATTAACCAGGCTATGGTAAACCATTGCTTAACTCTGACTTAAGAGATCCATCATGGGATTCATGGCAGCCAGTTAACTAATGCTTAAATAATTCCACAGCAATTTAAAGCTGTGGTAAATGGCATCACTCAAGCAAGCAGTCACTCTCAGTCTCAACAGTTATTTTTAACTGGTATGAAGTTATGCTAACTCTCTCCTCCCCTTCCGTGCCTAAACTGCAAATGTTAACAAGTCTTTACTAGTGGTGTGACACACTATGGAATCCTTTTCTGAAGTCCAAGCAAATTACATTAATTGTTCAGGTTTTTTTCTGGGGGGATTTTTTAAAAAGAAATCTCCACTGAAGACTATGTCAGATGAATGCTGCACAATCTCCCTTGGCTGAAGCTGCACTTAATCTATTTACAAACATATAAGTCTTTGTATTTACTTCCACATTTTTTATTTATTTATTTTTACTTTGAAAGTTGTTAACACATTGTATACTATTGAGATCAATCTAACAACTGGTAGCTTTCCAACTCATTTTTTTCTGTATTCTCACTCACAATATACGGTCAAACTAGGGGAGGGAGGTGATTTGCATAAGGGGGGTGTAAAAAGTTGACTAAAGTGAACATGACCATGGTGAGTGTTGAAAGAGGCAGTGGCAGTCAGGAGTCAGGCTGCTGCCTGAGTGTTACAGTGCATGAATAAAGACTCTGTGCTTGTTTAGTATTTTTAGTTCTAACCTGAGGATCAAAAGTGGGAGTGGCCTGACAGATTATGCTAGTGACACAAAGCTGGGTGGCATTGCCTTTGTAGAGGAGGATCAAAATATCATGCAGGAACAGCTGGATCACTGAGGATAGAAGTAAAAAGAAATGGATGAAATTTAATAGTACAGAGTTCAAGGTCATGCAGTCACAGCCCAACAAGAATTTCTGCCAAGAACTGGTAGCTTATATATTGGAAACACCTGAAGAGAAGGAAAAGACTTGAGGTTACAGTCTTATTATAGGTGAGTAAGAAAATTAAATGCCTTCTCTGTTTTGGCAGTGTAACTACTTTTTGTGCCTTTCTTCCCACATCTCACAAGGCATGCATTCCTGTTCCTGTGCCAAAGATTACCACCTTCTCCCTGGTGCCAGTGCAACAGGATCACTCTGTAAAGTACACGATGAGGAAAAAAAGAAGTTGGAAGCTCTTTCAGGTGAAGTAATTGCAAAATGTCCAGTGCATATATGGAGGCCATGTTATGGGGAGTGCTGTATGCAGCCCTGGTCAAACATGTGCAAGAAAGATTAATGCGAAGTGGAAGAGACGCATGGGAAGACTATGAGGCATATCTTGGGACACAGAGCTTCTGCCTTACTAGAAGGCAGAAAAACTTCCTGGCTTGTTTTGCTTAACAAAACGGAGTCCCAGAAAGCCTCAATTGCCAGAGAAGAAAGATAAAAAGGAAAGAAAAACTATTTAAACTGCTGGAAAATGTTACTGTGACAACAAATACAGCCAAAGTAAAATTTGTTTAACAGGGGTATATTTTGCCCTGTGAATCAGAATCTGGTTCCTAATCACCAGGTCAGTAAACGGGGGAGCTCTGGTCCGGAACTGTCTGGATGGTGGAACAAAAATCCATTATTGTCAGACTGGAGATTGATTTGTTATGAAAAATTATTTGATATTGAGCCTGTGATAAGCAGGGGCATGAACTGCATCTCAGAAGGCTTCCAGTCCTATATTCCTGGGCAGCAGAAATCATCTGATGTAGGCAATATGCAGAGAACTGATCTGCAATGAGTACCTCACAAGAGCTTTTGTGCTTAATGATTTAGAAGTTCAGAACTGCTTTTTTGCTTTCAAATATACATGCTTTTTTCTGCAGACATTGTTTTATGAGACCCAGGGAACGAGAACTGATTCTGTGAGAACCAGCTGAAATGTTTAACATATGGCTTGATTACAGGTGACATCAGTAAAAATAGAATGCAGAAAATCGTTGTGTCCTTAAATATTTCTTTTTTTCACTAGAACATCAGGTATTTAGAGAAAAACAGTCAATTCAAACAAACTCTCTTCTACAACTGGCCAGGCAGCACAAAAAAGCATAGAGGAAAGGAGTCCTTTTGCATGGATTCCAACACCCCTCTGCCTACCTCCCTGCCCCAGCTAGTGACCAGTGTCAGCGCTAATGAGGGGAAGACAGCGGTGTCCCTCTGTTGTAGCTGCTCTTTCTTCCTGTAGCATGGCTGGTGACCTCCCCAGAGCACATCTCTGTGTAAGCAAGCTCTTAGCATGGAAGAACCCACCTCATGTAGCAGTTCTAGGGATTGCATCATGCCATCCCTCAGACACTGGTGCTCCTGCTAATGAGACAGAAAGTGGTGAACTTGGCCATGCTGCCACACAGAAAAGGGGATGGCAGGAAAGAGAGACATGGAGAGAAAGATGACAGTCTGGTGCTGTTCCAGGAGGTGTGGTGTGTGAAGGGTCAGCATGTCTAATTGTCTTGTTACATCTCAAGATTAAAGCATTTGAAAATTAGTTTAAGATCAGTTACTGAATAGAAAGGACTACAAGAGAAAGAGCGTCATTCTTCATTACATAGGCTTGAGATGAGATCCAAATCAGACCTGCCACATATTTTCTCTCAGCTGCACATGCTCACAGCCAGAAGAATGACAGCTTGATACATGTCAGTCAGTCTCTTTACCCCAAATAAACTTCTGCTTCTATGGTATCGTTTGCTTCAAAGCAATGCTGACAAGGATTTATTGAATTAACCTAAATGGCTTTAAGCCCCAATTCATGCTGGTGCAGCATGTCTCTATCAGGGGTTTGCACTGGTATAACTAATTGATTTAGTTACAGATGGGAAAATTTTCTTAACAAGAGAAGGCCTAAACTGCTGGCCAGGCTGCCTTTGTTGTTTGCAAGTAATCTCCCTTAGCCCGTTGTTCGCATAAATCTGTGCTATTTTGGATTCCCATAGAGCTAATTTGCACAGAAGTCACACAATAGCACGGTTTACATTTCTTGCTTCCTTTCAAAACGGGACTGCAGGATTTTTTAAAAAAGGAACTTTTAATGAATTGTCTGCATTTCTGTGAATATTTCATTGCCTCCGTCTCAGTCCTCATGTATAGCGTGGAAGAGCAATTCACTTGATAAATGGGCTTTTTCTATATGGGTGCAGGGCTCACAGTGTGTAGTTGTTCTCCATGAGTGACTAGACTGGATGCACAGCACCTTTGAGTCACATTTCTGGTACAAAGTGCTATATTAACAAATCTGACAGCTGCTTCCTTTGGCTATCCTGTAATACTCAATATGAATTTTCTCTTGTTGATCTCAGTGCTAAGCTTATCTGCTACGGTGTTCACTTTTGCTCAGCTGAAAACCCATGCACATGTGTGAAACCAATATGATGAAGGCCAAGTTGATGTTCATGTAAAATGTTCATGTTCTCACCTTAATTCCAATGAAATTAAATTGAAAATTAAAACAGCTTTTTTGGGCAGAATTAGATACAAGGTCCAAGTTTAGGTAAATTGGATTTGGAGGCTTGTTGATGGGAGAACTGGTTCTTGGTCCTATTTATTTTATACTTGCATTTGTAACCACAATGAGTTGCCGAAAACTTTCCTGTTTATTTTAAAAGACAGTAGAATTTGGGTTCATTTTTTTTTTAGTTCATTTAAGCATTTTCACATCAGCACCTTTTTCAGGGTAACACTGCTGAAATTTGGAGACAGTGATACAACCTCCAGTAACATCCAGCAACAGCCAGCACTCCTCCAAACACTGTTTTAGGAAACTTTTTACATAGGATAGAATAGAGCATTAACAGCTTATCTGGCTGTTTGTTACCTCTCCAAAAGCTGGGGTTTTTCATTATCAGCTTGATTCCTTTTCAGTTCTAGTCTGTTGTATTGTTCCAGTAATTATGAAGTAGAGGTGGTACAACTGAATGGGCTCAAATGATTCATATTAATTTAAGGAGTATATAAGCATTGAAGTCTTTGCCACAGCAAAAAAACCTTGGGATCATTTATGCTCTTCATATATTTGAACAGTATCCATTTTGCAGTCTAATACTAAGAAGAAATGGTCATAAAGCAGGGCATTACAGAAGTTGACAAAGAGCGATCTGTAGGTGAGTACATTGTAGTAATGTACAATGTACAGTAATGTAGTAATGATTGCCTAAATCATTAACCTATGTGTCTAGAATAGTTTTAAACTGTTCATAGAATTGGAAAATAGAAGGTTTTCAAAAGAAAATAAACATGGGTAGGAGATATTTTTACTATGCTAACAAGTCTTGTTGCTGCCTTTTTGCTCAAAATAATTCAAAAGAAAACAGCATTTCCACAGCAGGAAAAAATAATTCCATTCTCTAAAGTATATTGTTATGTCCATATACTTTTTTCCTTATTTATTATAAAAACATAGACATGAATAGGCAATACAATTTTCAAGCAGAAGATGTTGCTGCAGCCCAGAAATGTGAACTTTTGTCATATGATTTTGTATATTACAAAGACTTTTGAAAAGTAGATAAAGGAATGGTTGATAGTTGGAGAAGGAATTGGGATTTATCTTGGCTCGCTCACAGGATTGTGATTAAAAGCGCACAGGTACCATTTTCAGACACAGGTTTCACACTGTTGTTCAATTTTTCTACTGATTTTCCCAAATAAATGTTAAAAATTGTTTCTAAGTAGACCATGCAACAGATTCAAAATTTATTCATTTACCAATGAAAATCTTTTTTTATATAT
>NW_009916667.1:0-38870 GCF_000696875.1 Nestor notabilis | reverse complement strand
AAAGGGGTGTTCCATACCACAGCACGTCATGTTCAGTATATACACTTGGGGAAGTTACACAGAAGGCCGAGATCGCTGCTCGGGTTGGGCTGGGTATCAGTCGGCAAGTGGTGAGCGGTTGTGTCCTTTCCCCTTGTTATTCTTCTTCTTATTATTATTGGTATCAGTAGTGGTTTGTATTATACCTTAGTTACTGGACTGTTCTTATCTCAACCCGTGGGAGTTACATTCCTCCGATTCTCCTCCCCATCCCTCCGGGATTGGGGGGAGGAAGGAGGATGGGGCACAAGTGAGTGAGTGTCTGTGTGGTTCCGGGTTGCCGGCCTGGCTTGAACCACGACATGGAAGTAACTAGATTCTGAGTTTGAGGACAGAAATGTTTGTTCCTGTGGTTGGTTATTTACAACCTGTATTGATTTGTTTACTTGTTTTAAATCAATTTTCAGCTTATTTTACTTAGTCCATTTAAGAACCGAATTGATGATTATACTGTACAAATCTTGACTGTTTTGAGTAATGCTGTCTGCGGAGTACTGGAGAAATTTTGTTTTAACCTATCAGTGTTAAGCAGAAAGGAGAGGAGTGCACAGAATTTGTACATCATTTTCTCTGCTATCCCCGTCATATTTTGAACTGAGAAAAAGGATATATAGAGAGTTAGTAACCCAAGTTTATGAAGGCAGCTTGTGCTGATCATGTTCAAATATATATATTGCAAGAAACCATGAATATCAAAATATTAGTAGACTTTTTTTTTTTTACTTTGAAAGCTGTTTAAATGTGTTTAGGTTTTAATTGGTAAATGGCATACAGCACACATTAAGAATAATAAATACTAGAACACAGAATAAATAGTTTTTTCTTGAATTAATGTAAAACATAGAGCCAGTCTAATTTGTACAGAATTAGTTCCAGCCCTCTGCATACTCTCAATAAATACAACCACATATAGTGAAATAATTACTGGCAATTAGTTGTTAAAAATATACTGTATTGAGACAGATTTTTCTTTTCTTGATAAGCATAGTTTGCAGTCTGCCACTTATACTATTTTAGTCAGTGAAGCCCATTTTCATGGGCTTAGCATAGCCCTGAGTATATTTTGCTTCAATATTAATTCGCTTCTGATAATGGTGATGGCTTACCATGCTTTTCAAGCTTTTCTTCTTTGAATATAGATAAAGCTTACATGTACTTGTTGCTGATACATTACAGTGTCTGTAACGTATGGTTGTTATATAAAACCAGCCTTTACTAGAAAACATTAAATTTGGTCGTTTGATTCTTGCTAGTTCTATTTTTCTTCTTTTTTTTTTTCCTCTCTTACCTCTCTCAACACAAAGCCTATCTGAAATTTTTGAGTGTATTTTCTCTGTTTCACAGTTCAGGACAGCAAACAAACAGGCAGATCAGTGTCCTTCTGACCTAGCAAAATTATTTGCAATTCTGAAACTGAATTTTGTGGCTAAAACACATTGGATAACAGACCTTTTGCTTTGTATCATGAGCTGCTTTGAGGCAGAAAACAATGAGTCCATTCAGTGGTCAGCAGGTTTATATCCAGGCGATGATGTGCTTATGGTATTAACGCAGCACTGTATATCACTTTATCTACTGAATTTTAACTGTCACTTTATTGCCAAGACAAGCAGTTACTGTAAAAGAAGATGCACAGCTCCTGGCAGTTATTCTTTGTCCTGACTACCTTGAGTAACTTTGTATCATTGGCTACTTCATGAACACACTTCTCATGGTCATTTTGAGAGTGAATTAATTAATGAATTTTCATTAATAAATATGCTAAAACACATAGACCCCCTCAGGTTTCCAATGGTGAGTTCTCTCTACTGAGAAAATTATATATTATTCTTAATTTCTATCTCCTGTCTTTTCCCCAGTTGTTTTTTCAAATGAGAAACAGACCTGGTTTGACACAAACCACTGAAGCAAGTGAGATACTTAGCAGTATAGAAGCATTGCTGCTGAAGTAGAGTTTATTACCCTGTCTTCTGATGATCCAGGGGAAGCATTATTACATATTTCCCTACTATAAATTTTTTATGCCAAGACTGTATAGGGAAACAAAAAGAAATTTTCCATTAACCTCTTCACTGCTCTGCTGCTTAATGTGATCTCAATAACACGAAAACCCATAAAATTGTTAGAAAAGATAAGTAGATGGCAGTGGTTATTTACTGAATGCTCTCGACCAATATTATAAGGTTTATTTTGTTGATGGATCAGCAACAGTTCTCTGTAGAACAATACAAGCCAGGACAATTAAGGTGCTTGTTGTTCTTCAGTGTTCAAGAATAGCCCATGGATGTGTCTGTAAACAATGTAAAGTACAAAGATATACTGTTTATCCTTTTGGCTACCACTGAAAATAAAGTGAAAACTCCAAGACTGAAACAAATGCAGTTATTGTCATATTCATTAAATTGAGATGAAAAGGCCAGGTGACGCAGGAGTATTGTGGTAAATATGGTAATGGAGCATTAATGAAAGAAAATCATATACGGGCTAAGACAGAATAAAACTAATTGTTCTTCAGTTTGATAGTTAAATATTTGGTTTGCTCTAATCCCAATAAGGTGTTGTTTTGCTTTCTGAGACTGCTTGGAATACATTAATTTTATTGTGGAGTAAATTTGGTTTTTTTTACTTGTCACCGCTTGAGAGTTAATGGTAAACAAAATACTCCAAATATGTGAGTGTAGATACTAAAAATTAAGCTTTTGTTTATCTAGCTTACTGAATTTATTTTCTCAGAAATGAAATGAAAAGCATGGTAAAAACAAGAAGTTATATGGTTGCAATTATAGGCAGAATATTAAAAAACGGTTGAAGGACTACTTTTGCAAGTGTAGAGGTAAAACTTGCAGTATAAAGAACTATGGATAGTCAGTGGAAGGTAGATAATTGCAACAATCTGTCCAAATATTTCACTATAAATTAACTGAAAAGGAGTTATAATGAAGAAAGACTAAGATCACAGTTCGTTGAACAGTTCAATGTAATTGAGTTCCTGAAATTATATGATATGGATTAAGGGCTCAACTTTATTGGGTCAAAGGCATAATTGTCCTTTCAAGGTGATTTCATAAGGGAGTTGAGCCAATTTAACAGAGTGGGGCGGGGAAATGACTGCCACTTTTAGCAGCAACAATTGCTTGTTATCTGGTGAGACCTCTCCTTCTAAAACTTAAGCTATAATGGAGTAAAGCTTCTAGTGAGAAGTGGAAAAACTGTGTAAGCCAGGAGAAAAATACCTGCAAAATTCTGAAGGGATAGAACAGGTAGGAAAAACAAAAAAGCATTTATTTAGCCTAAGTGGACACCACAGCAGTTGAAAAACTCACAAATACATGACATAATTATTTTGGATGATATTCAAACTGAAAACCACAAAAGATCTTCTTATGTTTATAGGTACAAACATATTTATAAGTAATTTAATTTTGCAGAATAAAAACATGACTGCAGTACCGTAATACTGCTTTATAACATTTGTAAGAAGCATAACATATTTTGAGGTTCTTTCATGTATTTGAATTATCCTTGGATATATAACCACTGGGTATAAATTAAATAGACAATTCAAAATTTGGCTGCCCATACATATATGCAGAGTTTCTGTGTAAATTACATAACATGTACAATGTTATATTTGTCTGTGTCAATGACTTTATGGTCCTTGGAAAAATATCAGTGGAAGGCTTTCCCCACACTCTGCATTCTTATCCAAGGGTAACTGATTGTGGAATACCTTTAACTTTCCTATTTATCACTTTGTTGAAGTAGTTCCAAACTTTAAAAATAGCTAAAAGCAAAGTGAATGCTGCTGTGAATTATTGTCGTCACATGGCAGTTTTTGCCTTGCAGGGACAGGGAGAGGGATTGGACTTCACTGATTGCATTTTTCTTTTCTTTCTGAAAAGTGCTTTAATTTTATGTTGAAAATGTTCTTTGGGTATGAAATCTATTTAATTCTTCATGTTATCTTTAACAATAGTCGTCTTAATTGAGGAATGAATAACTAACCTCTTTTAACACGCATACGACTGCTACCTAGCTCCCATGAAAGGTGTCAGCTGTGCCCATACCCTCCTTTATTTCCTCAAAAGAACTTTGGTATACACTACCAGTTTATAATTACATTGTGTGCCTATGAGCTATTTCATGCCTTAGTAATATTTAAAAAATTTTTCACATCTTTCGGGAGGTAATACAGGAATTTTACAGTAAGTTCACTAATCAAAGCCTTCTACTTTATTTTTAGTATTTTGTGTTACTGCTGATTCTTAGATGAATATAGTATCCAAAGATCATACCATAGATTAAGATTCTCTTTTTGTCTTCCCTAGTATGAAGACAGGTATGAAGAAAAACAGTCTTGGTTTTAAGAAATTTGCAGCCTAAATACACAATGCACAGAAAGTGGAGAAGAGTAAAAAAGAACAGAAGTGACTTTGCCTGTCACCACCTACTTGTCATACAGATGACCAAATTGAAGTTCTCTGTCAGCCAAGTGCTGTATTGCTATGCTAATTTGCTTCTAGGTAAATTTAACAGAACTGGTCCTGTCAGTATGACTAATGCAGCAGCTACAGCATTCTGCTTTTTTAAAGAATGAAATGTAACCTGAATCAATAGTGCAGTTGTTGATAATGGGAACAACAGAAGTATAACTTAGAAACGTGAATCGCAGTTTTTAGCTATGTAAAATGTATATCCAGGTGGGGGTTTAAAATTTACACTGGTGTTCAAGAATACTTTTTTCCTCTTTTTTGCGAGCCTCATCTTGTTTAGTGGCGTGTATTTCGTAGGCCAGAAGATTCTCTAAGCAATATATGGTGTTTCGAGATCTCCAAGAACATGGAATGCATTTGAAGACAGGCTGCGGTTATACAGCAGTGTTTGTATCAAAGCACATCTTACAGATTTTTCTAATGTAACTGTAACTATAAATGCATTTGAAAAAGCAACAGCCATGCTGAGGTATTAAAATCAGAGTCCTTGAAGTTTGGCACTAGAGGCATTTTGCTTCTTGAGACTATATCTAATGTTTTAATAAGCCTTGGCACTTTCTTCAGAAACTCTTACCATGAAGACCGTATCTGTTTGATTTTCATGGACAGGTGGTGATATGAAGTGTTTTCTTAGCAGGCAGGAACATTTGCAGTAAATGCATTATATTTGTATATCTATTCAGTAAAAAAAGCACAAGATTCTACCCAGCATCTGGCTTGACACAGTTAAAGAACATAGCTGTGCACAGAAAACGCCCACAACCAATCCACAAATTAGTTTAAGTATTTTTCCGTATAAAAAGTATGCTCTGTAGAAGCACCTTCAGAATATGTAGTTATGATTCCAAGAATGTAATTTCATATCTATTTTTAAATATACAGCTATTATGTTTTACTTTGGATTTTGGTGTTTTGTTTGTTTGTGGGTTTTTTGTTTGTTTCCTTGGTTTGTTTTTATTTATTTGTTTTGGTTTTAGGGCTTTTTATTATGCTGCGAATTTACAGTCTAGTAACACTAGGAGGAGAAAATAATTTAAAATTCTAATTTGACTGTCTGAACTCTATGTCATATAAACAATTTATTTTGACCCAAAATCTGCTTAGTGTTCTCACCTTTTCAGAATAGGTGATTAAAGTATCTACAGCATACAAATGTCATTTATGGAGTAACAGGGTAAAATACCAGATGGTATTTTGTTACAACAACATGGTTACTTCAAAGCTCGTGGCATTACTGCTACTGTGTAGTATCCTGGTCATGTAGCTAATGACAGTCCCTGTCGGACTTAATTTTTCTGAGGTTTCTACAAATGGAGCAAAACCTCATTAGAATTATAATGCTTTGTGCAAACTTGAAACTTCTGTATGTTTTTTATTTATTGATAGCCTCTTTGTGCAAAGATTTTTAATACTACATGTACACACCTTTTTTACTGTGTCCCCTATACAGTGTAGTTAGAGAATACACACTTCCTGAAGTCACTTGATAACACTGCAAATCAGTTAGTAGCCATACATCCCTCTTACTATTTTTACTATTATTGTTTCAGAATAGATCCCCAAAATGTCTTCCGAAGTGATATAATTGATTAAATTTTTTTAGCTGTACAAGATAAAAAAAAATTAGTGTCAAAATAGACATAGTGAGAGGTAGTAGGATTGTTGTCAACATTTTCCACCATTTCAAACAATGCAGTATGGGGAGGAGTGGTTGGTAGGCCAGAGTTGTGTTGCCATTCTGTCATGGTTTAAGCCCAGCTGGTAACTTGAAACCACGCAGCTGCTCCCTCACTCCCCCCCTTCTTCCTCCCCCTGCTCCCAGAGGGATGGGGAGGCAAATCAGAGGAATGTAACTCCCACGGGTTGAGATAAGAACAGTCCAGTAACTAAGGTATAATAGAAACCACTACTGATACCAACAATAATGATGATAAGGGAAATAACAAGGGGAGAGGACACAACCGCTTACCACCCACCAACCAATATCCAGCCCAACCCGAGCAGCAATCTGGGCCTTCCGGGTAACTCTCCCCAGTTTATATACTGGGCATGACGTGCTGTGGTACGGAATACCCCTTTGGCCAGTTTGGGTCAGGTGTCCTGTCTCTTCTTCCTCCAAGCTTCACCTCCTCCCTGGCAGAGCATGAGACTGGGAAAGTGCTTGGTCAGAGTAAACATTACTTAGCAACAACTAAAAACATCGGTGTTATCAGCATTGTTCCCAGGCTGAAAGTCAAAATAGCAGCACTGCACCAGCTACTAAGAAGGAGAAAAAATGACTGCTGTAGCTGAACCCAGGACACATTCACAGGTACCTCGAAAAGCTGGACAAATGGACAGAGAGGATCTTCATAAAGTTCAAGAAAGGGAAACGCTGAGTTTTTCATATGGGGAGGAGCAACCCTCTGTTCTAGTACAGGCTGGTAACTGTCTGAAAAGCAGCTGTGCAGAGAAGGTACTGGTGGACAAGTAGCTGACCATAAACTAATAATGCACTCTGATCACTAGCCACTCAAATAGCCTCTTGGGTTCCATTAGGAAGAGCATTGCCAGCAGGTCAGGTGAGGTGATTGTTCCCCTTTACTTAGCTCTGTTCTACCTAAGGTAAGACCACGTCTGGAGTGCTGCGTTTCTCAGTAAGAGTGAAGTATAAAAATACTGGAGTGAGTCAAGCAAGCACAACAAAGATGGTGAAGGAGCATCTGTCATAGTGACTGAGAAACTTAGGACTGTTTAACCTGGAGAAGAGAAGGCTTGGGAGGGATCCTTTCAATGAGTATAAATAGCTGGTGGGAGGAAGTAAAGACAATAGAGCCAGGCTCTTCTTCATGGTGTCCAGTGACAGAACAAGTGTTAGTGGACACAAACTGAAACACAAGTAATTCCATCAGAACATAAAAAAATACTTTTTTACTGTGATGGTGGTTGAACACTAGGAACAGTTACCCAGGCTGGTTGTGGAGTCATCATCCTTGATGATACTCAAAACTTGCTTGGATACTGTCTTGGACAACCTGTGATTGGTGACCCTGCTTGAAAAGGAAAGTTGGATTAGGGTATATCCAAGGTCCCTTTGAACAACTGTTCTGTGATTCTGTGATCAGGAACTATGTAGGCATGGATGGAGTGTCATGGAAGACATGCAGGTAGATATTACACAGTACCACTGTTTATTTTTTATTGTTGGATTCCTACTGTTACTGGAATGTTGTTCAATACTTTAATTTCAAAGCAAAGTCTAAAAGACTAAAAGAACTCAGTTTCTCAAAGATACAGCTAAAAGATGACTTGATCATATCTACTGACAGCTCATGCTCACAGTCTCTGTTTCATGTCTTTTTAATCTGTATGCTCTGTGTTATTTTCTTTGCTCAACCATTAAGGGATATGCAGTATTACTACTGCTTTGAAAACTGTCTGTTTGCAGCCATGTGTTAAACTATTTTAGCACCAGAAATATCAAATGTTGTCAGCCAATATGGTGGAAATAATATACTAAAACCTACTATGGTTGAACACAGATTTTGGAAATAACACTTGATCATCTAATTTTTAGAGTGCAATTGCATTAGATCTTTTAAAGGCCTCTGCCCATGGTTCTAGTGATAGAATTGTTTTAGAGGCAGGTTCAGAAGCTCAAGGCACTTGAAAAAGACTGAAGCGTCCAATGTAAATCTTTTCAGAAGCTACATTTGTAAGTTCCTTTAAAGATTTTAAATTCACTTTTTAATATCTTTTTCAGGGTATTGTTTCAAATGCTAATTAGAAGTAAAATTAAAAATGCCTATCATTTTGTCATGAAACAAGTGTGTCTTTGTGCTCTGTAGTAGTTGGAATGAAGAACTGGTATTTAAAGTGAGCTACATCTCCAGGAGGCCATCTCTCATTTGCTTGTACTTAGTATTTCCTTCAAAGTAATTTGAAATAGGCAAATAAATAATTAGAAGTTTTCAAGTGATTACTGTACTTTAACATTTCCTGATAATTATGCTTAATAGGACATCACAGGTTTCCATTTGTTTCTTTATACTCAATTTGATAAACTTTCAAACACTAGAGTGATTTCTGAATTGAGCATTGAGTCCTAAACATTTGAGATTCTCAGATTGCGCACATTCCATTTGTTTTTTGACTCATTATACATTATATATTCTGTCTCATTAACATTATTTAAGCACCAGATCTCAGCATTTTAACCTTCAAATATTTATGTAAGAAGCTGGTCAAGAAGGTGAGGTTAACCTATAAATATGTTTGTTCTGGTACTACATGTCTTATCAAATGCCTTTTTAAATCAAAAGACTCTTAGTGACAAGGCTGCTTTGGATACCAACTAAATGTAAACGTGTCATTCTTCACCAGGTGCTAGCATTGAAATGAGTGAGGAATTAGTCCTTATTCCTGATTTTTAAAACTGCAGTTCTACTCACTCTTGAGAACCTGAACACTGTACAGTTATTCAGTGATTAGGGTTGCTGTATTTTAATGATCTGGAAATTAACAATCAGTGTTTAACAAGACATTAGACTCTTTCTGTGCTTGTTCTAGATAAATATACACCTTCACCCTTGGACAGGAATGTAAATAGATGGGTGGATTTGGAGGTATATAGATGCTTACTGATTATAGTTAGGTTTTATTTAAATTGTTGTAGTTACACCCCAAAATGAATCTCTGACTATTTCTGTAAGTATGTGTTAAAGTAAACAGCTTATTATTGATCTGTCAGTAAAGAATCCTTGGGATAGAATGTATAACATTTGTCACTGCAGAGATTTGAATTCTGGTCTCTCCGTTCCCTACTGAGTGCTCTAGCTATGAGCCTGTAGAAATATTTGTGTCTTTATTTAATCTGTAATTATTCTGCATATTGAGAAACAATATTCATAGGAGAGCACATCATTCCAGACTAAATTATAGCCTGGTGATCAAGGCCTTTCTCATGAGATAAGTGCATTATTTCCTCAGTCAAAAGATGTATTGAATCTTGCTCTCTTCTACGTAAAAACTGTCTAAATTAAACAAAAGGGGAAGCAGCACTTCCCGTTTATGTACTCAGAGCACTGCCTCAAGGAAATTATTAACTGAGCAGGGGTTTTAAAGATCTAAGATACAGGTTTGGAAACTACACGGAAAATTAAGTGTTCACTCTCTGTGCATTTGGCACTGTGCTTCTGCTGGCTTGGTTATCCATCTCTGCTTCAAGATCTTTTCTAAGACATTTCCTCTGGAAGTTCCCCAGGGAAAGCTATTCAAACAGTTGGATTTTAAACTCAGCAGAGATTCAGTAC
The DNA here is from genome assembly GCF_000696875.1 of Nestor notabilis. Lineage (NCBI taxonomy): Eukaryota > Metazoa > Chordata > Aves > Psittaciformes > Psittacidae > Nestor > Nestor notabilis. The sequence continues at coordinate 29,047 of NW_009916667.1, read as the reverse complement.
TGGTAATGATATTTGAGGCGTGACACAGTCTCAATGTGTCTCACAACTGGTGGGTGATTATTTGTGTCTTGCTAAAGTCTTATTTTCTGTGTCTGTGCTAGGATTTAAAATACTTGATGTTTAAACTTGGCATTAATAAAATGTGTCTGTTTCTCAGTACAAGCTCTTTGTAATACAGGATTGAACATATATAGGTATTTCCATTCTATTGCTTATCAATAGTGGCAAAACAAACTGGGATCTATTGTGAGAAGACTGAATAACAATAGTACTACAGGCTAAGTGTTATTCTTTTCTTCCCATCTTGATATTGCAGTCTAAAATTAACCTCTGGAAGGATCATGGTAAGGGAAGTTGGTATATGGAATTAACAGAAGACAGTGGCTGACCACATGCTTTATGATGCTACTATAAATCCTCTGTCTGCAGATCGAGGCTTAGAACTGGAGTTTTCTTTCTCAGATATGCTTGTAGGAGTAAAACTTATAATGGATTTCTTATTCTGGAGGCTTTGTTTCCTGTTTTTAAGGCCTCTTAAGTAACTTTACTTTTTGTTGTCATAACCATTTCTCAAAATAGTATTTTTGTCATCTGTAAACTTGCAGGGTGATATTTGCACCCATATATTTGTGTGACTAGGTATATTCAGGTAATAATGTAATTTCCACTTGTATTCAGGAATAGCAAATAGAAAAATCTATGTTAGTTTTGAATTTTATATGTATGTATATACATCATTACTTTCTCTGAAACCCATCATGGGCAGCTTGAATATATGTGATAAATTATTTATGCAGAGGACTAGAACTATGACTTTGGACTAATTCCCCTTGCTCTGCTAAATGCAAAGAATAATATGGCAACTTGATAAAGTATTATTTACCACTGAGGCCAAATTTTTTCCTTTCTGGGGTAAACAAATCATTAGGCTGATTTGAAAAGCATTTTTTATATTTGTAAAACCTGACTGGTGGTTTTCTGTGTAAATAGATGAATGGCCTTTGTAAAAGCAAGCATACATCAGCAAGTTGTGTCAAAGCTCATACTCATTCTGTGTCAGTTATATTTATAGATGGATATAAGATGATGGAGATTTAATAGCTGACTTCGTGTTAAGGCACTTTTCAATATGAAGCTACAGATTCACACTAATTAAAAGAAACATAAATTTAGCAATTCCAGCTTTGTAGAATTGCTGTTTTCCCATGGATTGCAGAGTTATTTCCAAGATCTCAGCTTTCCGCTTTCTTGGCATGCCTTGTCATCTGGTACTCATCTGCAGGATTTCCATTTGTCTTTGTCTCATTTTGCATTAAATTCTACTGAACATGTATTTCATAGACTGTTATATAGACTGTTACTATGCTTAGTTGGTGTGTGACTGCCTGTTAAGTTTTGACAACTTGTGTGTCTGAATCCTCAGTTTCTTTAACAATTCTCTTTTAATCAATCCATAGTTATGGGTTTCCAAAAGTGGGGTGGTTATTTTGCAGGAATGGAATAGGGGCTTGGTATTGATACCTTTTTGTCTTGTGTTCAGTGTAAAGGGATTTTTCTCCAGTGTAAGGGAGGTACATCCTGGGTACAGTTAGAATACAACAGGAAACAGTATTTTTTCCTGTATCACATATATTTATTTCTTACTTATATGATACATACTACACAGATGAGTGTATGGAATCCATAATATAGAGACAGAGATTGTGCAGAAAGGAGGATGTACGCTATATACGTTCTATGGGATAAAAATAAAAGTAAGTTAATAAATACTGAATTCTGTTACCATGGTGTAAAGCAGTAAATAATGTTAACAAAATTGTTCTTTTGCAATCGTTTTAGCTAAACGTAAGAAAATTTTACTCCATTGCATACCTAAATATGGCTTCTGGTACATTTGAGTTGTTTTTGATGTGGACAAATATTTTTAGGGAACCTACGTATATAATTTCACACTTCACCATCATCTTAAAAGCTGTTGAATGATGGGCAAGCTGGTATAATAGACGTTTTGCAAACTTGATGATTTCATGCTATAGAATGGTAATTTCAGGTAATAACATAAACCTTACAAGGAGTAATACTATTTGAAATTATTATCTAAATGATAGTAACTTTTCCAGTACTTTCCAAGTGTCATTTTATGGTGATACATGAAAAAGAGGAAGACATGCAAGAGTATAACAGCCTGAGACAAACTGACACACAAAGAGAATAGCTAATCTGCTTTGGATGTTGCAGGTGAATACACTTTTAAAAAAAGAATGATTAATCACATTTCATCTTTTGAAAAGATTTGACAAGCTGAACATAGAAGAAGCATATAGTATTTGTAATTGCAAAATATCACATAATTTCTAACCTTTTAAGTCTTGAACATGTGATCAACTTGCTTAATAATCCTGTGAGAACGTCTTTTTGTTTCTTTCTGACATACAGCTGTAAAACTGGCCCAGAAGTGCTATTTAACAGACATGATAGTGTTCTTCTGAGAACTAATGAATGAAGAATATAGCGTAGACAGGATATTCAGTGTGAAAATGAAACCTGTTTTTCTTTCTATGAAAGAGAAAAATGGAAGATGTGGAAATGTCATGCTTCCATAGTGCTAACTTAATCTCCATAATTGGCTAGTATAATTATGCTTTTGAATATTTGTATTCCTCAGAGCTTTTAAAGTGCAGAGAAGTTGAAAACAATTGATTAAAAGCTTTTGTGATGTTCAGAATATTTAACCGAAAGTTTATGTTGTATGGTGCTCTTAACATTGTACGTTATAATGCTACGTTCTATGAATGATAATGCTACAAAATATGATATTGAATTCTCATTTAAGATGAAAATGCTTTCCAAACATTGTTGAAAAAGGACTTCATAGTTACTTCTCAAAACAGTAAGAGCAGCCAACTTTACTATTATCACTTTTAATATCTGTTCAATCGACTGTAAATTAAGCTTAAGATTTAAACTCTGTCGTTGTCATAAGTAGTGGGATAATGCAATTCATTCAAAAGACAAACCTGTAAAGTTTTTATTCAAATTCTCCTTTGATGGCTATGTATATCTGTACATTCCAAATGTGATATAAAATCCAATTTTTAGATTTAAAAATGCTACAAAAGATTAATATGAATCACAATGCCAATAAATAGGGACTGCATGTCTTGAGGGTCTCTGCAGTGGTCAACAGTTAAGTTATATAACTGAATGTCTGAAGTCTCTGATTGGATTTGCAGTCTCTATGAGTTACTGCTTTAAGACTAACAGCCACATCAGTTCATTCAACTGCTGACGTGTATATTTGGCATTATGAACTACTGCAAATTGGATGAATCTGGAATTTTAAATCTAGGATGAGTTAGAGTACTTCCCCTTATGACTTCAAACTCTTCTTAGCATTCATCTTTCCAGACAAATTTTGTTAGTTAATGTAACTATGCTGCCTGGTCTTTCTAATTCACAGAGGCCTACTGATCCTCCTTCTTCTTGAGGTCTGTAGACATTTTCCATTCAGCATGGGCGTGAAGTTTAATCCATGCTTTCTAATTATATGCCTCATGGAAATAATGTCGTGATTTGTCACATAAGCCATAACTCCTTAGAAGGCATTACAGTCCTTTATGCTCCTACCAGATGTTCCTTACATATTTTTTTTTTAAACTAATGAAGTAATGTAAATATAAAAATATATCTTTGGTCCTTAAAACCTGTGTTAAATCATTCATTGCTCTCAATTTATTACTCTGAAAGATCACTATGATGTTTCTTCTTGGTCTTCAACTGCCCATTAAGTCCAGCACTTTCAGATACTAAGCTAAAAAAGTAGTAAAAAGTATTTAAATAAGAAATGTCTTCTCTAGTTGGGCACAGCTTGTACTGTCCAGAGAGTATGATATGTCTGGTAATTAATACTTATCTTAAGGTTCTGTTGATCGGACTTACTTCTGATGCTAGTTCATTTGTCACTGGATTCAAACACATGGGTTGTAGTGATATACCAAAGAATTTTCCACACAAGTTGAATTAACCCTTTTTTGGTAATAGTGTGTTTTACATTGTATTTGATTGAATAAAAAGCAAATAGTTACCCAACTTGAGGCTTTTTGCTAATTGAATAGTTTCACTGCTATAGCCTCTGTCTGTACGGTACCTACAAATATAATAATGCTTGGCTCCCATTAAGGTACCAGTTTTCTTTTATCTGTAGAATGCCTGTAGGCAGCTGGCACATGTCTTTCTTACTTTACCGTGTTGCCAGAAATAATCTTAAGATAGTAGTGAGCTGATGCTAAGCAGCTAGTATTTAAGTGATAAGATCTTGGAGAAAGAGGTATGGATTTTTTTTTTTTTTTTTTTTTTAACTAAGACAGGCTTCATAGAATCCTATGGACTCTTCAGTGGTTTGTTCAGCGATTATAATGCAGGAGTCCTCCATCACAGGTTCATATGGATGTTGATCCCATGGCAAGCTATGTATGGTCATGCAATGGGGGGCCACCATCCTTGTGAGAGGTAGCAGGAAGCTGGCATTAAGATTTATTCACATTGCAGCCTGCCTATATCTGAAATGCCTTTGAGAAGAGATTGACAAGCAGGATGTTATGTGTTGTATGAGTTGTTCTGACTTACCACAGTTTTCAGTTAGGAGGTTGTGTGCTCCTTTCAGGTACTCCTTGTTTCTGTCTGCTCATCTGCAATTCAGCTATAGCCTGGTCTATGAGGTTTTTCTCTGCCACTACTCTGCTCTGAGAGCATGTTAGGAAGTTCCTATATTATATGATTTTAAATGGTTGTTCATTTCAGATTCTTTCATAATTCATAGTTGACATTAGCATTATTGTCATTGCTATCTATATTATGCTACTCTCTTCATAATGTAAGAAAGGTCACAAGTACTAAGAGGTATGATATTTCTCTGTGACAGTAGAAGATGTAGATGTGAAATAAAGTTTGTCTGCATTAATATCCACTGAGGGAATAAAGACAGAACTAAGAAAACCTAATGTGAATTGTAGTGAAAATCACGTTGTTCATGTACATTTAGACAAAATTCAGCCTTTTAGCACTGAAAACATCTGCAGCTGCAGTTTTGCATACTACAACTTGCTGTATGTTTTATCATTTTGGCCCTTATAGACCCATTTCCACATAGCCTTCAGAAAGTATGTTGCTTTTTTAATTGAAAGTTTTCAAGCTCACAGTTTGGGTCTTCTTTTATCCTCAGATGATGACTGGACAGAAAGCAGTAGCATACCTTTTAGTATTATCTGGTTACTCTTTACATATTTACCTGGGATTTTGTATTCTTAGTGTGTTTTTAAAAGGCTAATTATTTCCAGACCTCCTTTCTTGGAAGGTGCACAGTATTATTATGTGGAATACAACATTAAAGCAGAAATAGATGGATTCTCATCTGTCAAATCTCTAAACTACTTAGGAGGTGGTAGGTTTTGAGCTCAGGGGGTTGGTAGCCTCAAATCCCTTTCAATACATTATTGCAACTAATGGAATGAAGTTTGAATAGGATTTTATTCCGCAGTATTCTTTAGGGGTAGACTTGTGGCAGAAGTTGAAACTATTAATTTGGTGCCACTTTAACTCAACAAAGAAGGAGATGAGATACATCTATGAAGTCAAATACACACAATTGCAAAGTGGCTTCACATATTTTTCAAGATACTGGGCTGCACGCCAGTTTTCATCTCGCAGCAGTGCAGGACTGTACAAAGCCTGAGCTAAATAATTCGTCTTTGCATCATGACCATGTAAGCATGTCTGTAAAAGAGATGGGTTTGTTTACAGGAGGCTAGAATGTACCCAGAGTAATACCTAACTCCAGCTAGGATCAAAGGAATTTTGTATGTGACATTGAGAATCGTATGTGGCACAGAGTTAGTGTTTTAAAGAAATTAATCTTCTTCTTTAAGTGGCAGCTCATCATTGCAAAACTGTTCCTGCATGTTTTTAGATGGCAGCATACTTTACTACTATTATAGGAATCTGCTATATCATTAATCATATTTAGGTATTTTTTTTCCTGGGGCCTTGACTGTCTTAAAGTCATGAAAATACCTGGTAAAATACAAGCACATCATCCATTACTGTCCTAATATAAATGATTTTGATAAGGTTTGAAGGAAGATGAGCCAAATAAAACATTTTATTCTGCAAAAGTTCAGCTTTCAGGTAACTCTGAAAAGAATGCGCAGAGTTTGCATATGAAAAGAAATCATCTTTGTCAGCTTTAAAAAACAATCATGCAATTTTGTTAATGTTGGTGACAAGCTCCTAGCTAAGTAAACAGTCGTTTTGTGTATGAACAAATTGTTCACATTCCTTTATGTGCAGCAGTGTTTAACAACAATTTGCATAATATAAGCCTGGGGCAAAATGCCTGCAGTAAAGTGGTCTCACAGTTTAACTTTCTTCTTAGAGAGTGGTAAAAGATACTTGTGTTAGTTCAGGCAAGTTCAGTCAGTTATGTATAATGTGCAATATTTAGAGAAGAGACGTGTTCTTCCAAAGATGCCCAAGTTAAATGCAAACAATAATAAGTAATTTATTCTCTCATTTCTTTTGTTTACTTGAACAGAATTTTTTGGAAATCTTCATCTGAGCTAAGCTGCCTGCTAAACCTTAAATCTCCAGACTCAATTTCAGGTAAGATTTGACAGATCAGTATACTTTCATACACTCAAACATATTTTTTAAGCTTGACATCCAAGTTCCTTCCAATGTCTTTATCCTGCTAATGTTATATAGGCCTAAATATAGGCTGATTTTTTTTTCTTAAAAATTGAGTTCTGGGTAGTTCTTACTTATACTTCTATCTTGTGCTTACTGCTGTTCCTATTGGGTGTTTCCAATAGCCATTGAAGGAAGAATGTAAGTCACAGGTGGTGCTATTGGCTATGTATTGGCGAACACACACTCCTCCAGGGGGGCTGCTTCCTTCCAGCTATCGGAACAACCCCCCCATACCCAGCTCAAAGCAGGTGAGATGGTGCAGGTCTCACTTATAAGCTGATTTTCCAAAATGTGCTTGGTAAATGAAACTAGAATGGAGTCAGACTGTTGTATTGTATCAAAGTTAGAAGATAAAGTAGGGATTTATTGACATGACAGAGATTAAGAAAGGGGAGAAGGATTTTTTTTTTTTTAACATATATAAAGATTCTATATATATAAAAAAATGTATTGTAAATTGGGTATTATAAATTGTATTTTAATACATATAGAAATTGTAAAGCCAGATTTCCAGCAGGCTTGTAACTGGGGTCGTATGCTAGGTAAAATGTGTTGCTTCTTATCTATGTTGTATTTGAAGTTTGTCTTATTGCCCACAGAATGTTGGGTGAGGAAGAAGAGTGAGTAATGAACAGAGCAGAATTACTGTTTCCAGAGAAAACAGACAGTATGATAATAAAGGCAACAATTCTCGTGCTGCATAGTGAGTCTAATGCTACCCCTAGAAATGCATATTTATGGCTAATATCTAAATGGAACAGCCATCATTGGCTCTGATTAGGCATAAAGCACTGAAAAATTGAGAATTAAAAAGACAAATAGTTTTGATGTTACATAATGTCTTGAAAAAAAAAGCTGGCAAAAATGCGCTACTATAGAATGGAAACATCAAGAGAAATGCTATTTTTATAGCAATTTTCTGGAAAATTCCTTGAAGAAAAGCACTCCCTTTGCATAGAACATTTGATGCTAGTGCCACAAGAATTTTCTTAGCTATGGAGTTTCCAGTGAGGTAACTCTCTAAATTGTTTCCTTTCAGTTGCATTGTAAACAACCCAAATATGGCAAAGAAGATTATTTTGATTTTATTAATAACTCTAAATAATACTCAGAGGAGAGGAAAGGTAAATCTCAGGACTAAGCAAACATTATTGCAGTGAAGGATGTCACAAGGCAGAAAATGGTGTGAGGTAGGATGCAGAAGAAAAATCCTTCACTAGATGATTATTGTTCTTTAAATAGATGGTGCATAGAGGACTAGATTAATTTTTGTGGTATGGTAGGTATTGCACAGCACATGTTGCTTTCAGAATAATGAAGACATTTACCATCCTGAAATTAAGGGGAAAATGTATCATGCTATAACTAATGAGCTGTCTGAGTTATTTTTAACTCAGTTTATTAAGAAAAGATTGGAGAAAACCACAGCAATAAATCTTCAGGATGCATGCATCACAGATTGATTTGCATTCAAGGTCACACCAAAGTTCAGCAAAAATGCAGATTCCAGCAGAATAGCTTTTCATGTATCATTGATTCTTTCGTTTTTAGGTAGCACTAATGTATAATAATGATTATTATATCATGGTAGGATATAATGTTAGGAATAATATGTACTTGTGCATATTTATTTTTCAATATTTATCACATTTCTGCTTGTAGCTTTCTAGTTTGAATAGAAAGCATGCAATAATGAACTTTACCAGTCTATAAAAAAACAAAGTAACTGTGGAGTCTTAAAGAATATTCTTCCTGGAAGGCATTCACACTACTTGATTTTATATATCCAACTAAAATGCCTCATACAGAACCTTCTCTTCCTGTGTCATGAATGAAAAGGTATTTTATTTGTGGTTGTAGTTTACGACCAGGGAGCTCCTCCTGTATCTGACTCTGATGTGCGTCTTCACTTGATTTAGCTTCATGTCAATGATCCGATTTCTGTAGCAAAACCAAAGAACTTAAGATAGACTTCAGCTCATGTAGGATCTTTATTTTCTCCATTAATTTTATGTAGAGATAAGCATCCAACCTTAGTCATTCTATTAGGTTTTAAGGTTAATCAGTTAAACATTTAGATACTCTCTGAGCAGTAGTTATCCGTATCACAAATCTGGGTAATTTAATTTACATGTGATTTTAGATGGCATAATTTTATATCTTTTTTATAGTTCCATCAGAGGATAAATTACAGTAATGTAGATATATTAAAAAGTAAAATCTGAGTTATACGAAGTCTTCGATGGAATCTAGAGCAGATTTCAGGGTTTATGGAAGCAAATTAACTTATTTTTAGCAGAAACCCCCTCATTTAAAACAAAATCTGTTTAATTATTTTCTTCTTAGTCTTTCTATCATAAGTATCCTAAATATCCTGTGGCTAATAATTGATCTGTCTTTCTCTGTGGAATGCATCACTGTGGTCCCTTTGCTTACTGTCCCCTTGATGGTGCTCATCTTGTGTGATAACAGTTTCCCCTTTACTTCTATTTTATTTTTATGCTTGGCAGTATATATCTTTTGCATCTTTGCATCTCCAAGATTGTAATCCTTGTATAACAGGGTTAGAGTGGTTAAGAGAATTATTCCTGTCAAGTCTGAGAATCATTTCCTACATGTAAGAAACAGTATTGCAGAGATACCACTAATCTGATAGTTCGTGTATATTTTTATATAAATATCTTCTTTGTGTAGGAATCTCAGGAATGCTCATTAATGCTACCACTACTAAAAACTTTGAGAAGAGAATCAAACCATTAAACATCCATTGGCAGTGAGATCTCTTGTCATCTAGTCTCTGAATTAGATAATACTCTTGACTAAAGGGAATATACCAGTGTTTAAGGGCTACATCATTCTAACTCATTTCAAAGATACTCCTATAAAAATGGAAATAAAAAAAATACAGAAGAAATCAAAGCAAAAGGAATTGTATGAAAGATAGGTAGACATTTTTTGAAACAGGGAATAGAGAAATAGAGATGGATGGATTTTTCTTTTTCTTTGAAAATACTGAGCTCTCAAAAAACAGTCCTAAAACAAAAAAAACGAAAACCAAATCCAAACAAACAGGACCTAATAATGGATAGTTAAAAAGAATGGAAAAACTTTTTGTCGCTTATTTTGTTTGTATTCAGTTAAACCCCTTACATTTGTCATGTAAAGCAAATGCTAATGAGAGTTTCATTTAATTCCTTTCAATAAGTTTTACTTCAAAGGAAAATTCTTCTGAATCCTGTGAGTCTCTCACTGCAGTTCCAAAAAGCTATAATGTATGTAACATGAACAAAGAAAGATGAGGATGTGGTGTGTCAAATAAATCTGTTTCTTAAGTATACCTGTGCATCTGTAAAATTGCTTTTTTTCTCAGAAAGGTTGATGATGCGCTTTATAAGAAACATTTCCCTGCCAGGCAGTGGTGTTTCGCTGAAATTAAAATTCCAGAGAGAAAGTGATACTTTTTGAAGGAAATTTCCATTTAGTTCTAGGTCAGATCAACTTTAATCTTCATATTGCCTGAGTCACTTTCTTCTTTGGTCTTTTATGCTTCCTTCATTATATGGAAACTGGAGGACTCAGAGCATGTACCCAATTATGTCCTGCCTCCGTATTTGGGTAAGTGTGAATGATTAACTGCCATCGTCACAGTTTGGTTTCCATGAACAAAAAATCTACACATGAAGATCACACAGGAGCTTGGGGTCTTTGAATTTATTCTCTGATGAACCAGATATTGTATTTCAACAAACATGCCTTTACTCTTATCAGCCTTTTAATCTTTTGCGTTTTCATATGTACATTTAAGAAGAGGGCAGAACAGGCACTGAGGACTAGTCTGTTACCACATATAAGCATGTCCTTGCATGGCTTTAATATTACTTACTTGGGTAGAAATAGCAGTGAAGATAGCTGAAAATTGCTTGTGCAAACTAGCAAATGTAGGATGCCTGGAGCACTGTTGCCACTCTGTCTTCACTGCTATTATGTTATCTACATAGATGGAAACTACTTTGAGTATGTCTATGTCTTTGGTGGTTATGTGTCATATTTCTCCACAGCCAAACCTTGATCTCATCTGTATTTGGCATATTATTTTAGTATAGGGTCTCTCAAAACCTTCCATCTCCCTTCCTTCCTTCTCTACTGGTGATGAAAATTACTTTCCTGTAGAAAGGAGGAAACCTGGGCTAGCTATGTAATTTTGCATTGCACTACACCCTAGGTAATAAATCTTCTGGAAACTACAGTGCCAACCTTATGAGCTTATAAACCAAACTGGACCTAAGGTGGCACTGTACAGAGCCAAGTTGGAAGTGTTAAAATGCGGTTTGGATAAACTAGTCAAGGATAATTCAGGGTTGACTGTATTTTGAGTTACTGCAGCTGTAACAGCCTAACCACTCAGTGTAAGTCATAATGCTGCAACACTCACCACACTATGTGGGCCGAAACAACTCCTTGTTGCATATTAAGAGTGAACAATGCCCTTTGGAAGTGTGAATTTGAAGCAGTATTAGATGAAGTCATTTAATTTCCTCTTGTTTTACAACCTAACTATTACTCATGAACTGAAGTCAGAGTATATTTAAATTTTTTATCATGTATTTTATGTCAGCTTAAATTTGAAGTGTGTAGAGTTAAATACATTGAACAGAAGACTAGGAGTCTTACTGACTAACACTCATTCATTCCTCACTGTTCTCTACTTCATCAGGCAGAAGAGAAATGCCATCATTATTAGGCTTATTTAATAATTTAAGCACCTCACAGAGCTGAGGCTGAGTAAAGGTGAATAAACTGAAGACACAGTTCAAAAACCAAAAACCCCAAACACTGGCTGCTGCTGCTTCTTCTTTGAAGTGACTGAACACTTGAATTGTATGATTTTTAGTAATAAAAACCACTAGACATCTTGCTGCTTTTATGCAACTGGACAATTTCCTTGTGCTAAACCATTTAGCATTTGTCTCCCAAATAAATCCACTTAGAATCTAGATGCCCCTGGTTCCATATATAAACATATATTCATACACACTCCCATATATTAAATATTCATTAGATAAATAAATGTTCCTTACAGCAGAGACCAGATGCATGGCTTTTCTTTCACAGCTGAGATTGCCACATCCAGTATGTAGTCATGTTCAGACTCACTCCATCACTGCATTGTAGCAAATCTTGAACTCTGATGGAGATGTATGGTGAATACTCCCCACAGGCTCACTGCTAGTGTCCTGGGTTCAGCTACAGCAGTCATTTTTTCTCCTTCTTAGTAGCTAGTGCAGTGCTGTGTTTTTGACTTTCAGCCTGGGAACAATGCTGATAACACCGATGTTTTTAGTTGTTGCTATGTAACGTTTACTCTGACCAAGGACTTTCTCAGTCTCGTGCTCTGCCAGAGAGGAGGGGAAGCCAGGAGGAAGCAGAGGCAGGACACCTGACTCAAACTGGCCAAAGGGGTATTCCATACCACAGCACGTCATGCCCAGTATATAAACTGGGGGGAGTTACCCGGAAGGCCCAGATCGCTGCTCGGGTCAGGCTGGGTATCAGTCGGCGGGTGGTGAGCGGTTGTGTCCTTTTCCCTTGTTATTCCTCTTATCATTATTATTGGTAGCAGTAGTGGTTTGTATTATACCTTAGTTACTGGAGAGCTGTTATCTCAACCCGTGGGAGTTACATTCCTTCGATTCTCCTCTCCATCCCTCCGGGAGCGGGGGGAGGAAGGAAGAAGAGGGGGGGAGTGAGCGAGCGGCTGTGTGGCTCCAAGTTGCCGGCTGGGCTTAAACCACGACAGCTAGGATAGAAAAAAGTGTGTTTAAATTATCTGATGATGAAAAACATAGTCTGAACTCAGGTCTCCCACTCCTTGTGCAAGCATTCAAACTTGAAAGACTGACATCATTACTATCTCCTTCTCTTTCAATGGCCAGAGAACTTAAGAAGCTGGTATCTAAATAATTTTCTTACTCATTTGTCAGAAAGAATTCTCAGAATAGGCTTTCAGATTTTTTGTGTTTGGATGGTTTTGGGTTTTTTTTTTCCTTTTTTTTTTTATCCCCCAAGTTATGTAGGGCTATGGTTGCAGTGCTAAGCAGGACTGACATCTCAGACGTGTGTCTGTGGTTTGATTGGCTAGCCCAAGGGAACGCTCTGCCCTGTGCACTGGACTGCTTTGGTTCACATTCTAAGACTCCCAGTTCTCTTCATGTCAATGCTTCAACAAGGAAAAACAGAAGCAATGCGTCAGTCAGAGCTTATAAACAGCTAGCAATCTCTGAAACAATGCTTTTTATTGGTTTAAAGACAGTGAATACATTAGATATGGTATAACAGGTATTCTCTAAGTATCATCTTTTTGTTTCCATTTACAATCAAGCCACCCTATTGTAAGGTTTTACACTTAAATTTATTATTTTATTCTTTCTGTCAAACAACTACTTTCCTTACTAATAAAAAATTAGAACAAGAGAGTACATTTTCAACATCTAGTTTTCACATTAGAGATGTTAAAAATGGAAAGCATTAGTGGTGACGTCTGAAAGGCTGGCCGCAAATTACAGGCCCAGGAACAAAAAACTTGTGGCTGAACAAGGAATAAAAATCTAATTTTGTGAGGTGTTTTCGTCTGCTTGACTCTTCAGACCTTCCTTTTGGTGTCTTCCTTAATGATTCTGTCTGACTTATGACACTATAACAAAAAGTAAGACACAATAAATAATGAAGAGGTCCTAAGAAGAATGCTTTCTTTTTGTATTTTTTGAACCATTTCATACCTAATTGTAGGTGGCATGCTGTTATGTAAACAAACACAGATTAAGAAGTCAGTCCTCAGAAAGCTTGTAATTGCATTGTAATTTAGGACCAGGAGTGTAAGGAAGTGAGTAATATTTAGTTTGGAAGACAACAATTTCAAGACATTGACTTACCCTTTCTCAGCCTACATTTGTCAAGTTCGCTGTAGGCAAGGTGAATGCAGAGTTTTAAAGAACATGGAGTGTTTCAAGAAAGCTTTTCAAATTGTTGATAGATATTTACGATGTGCAGATATATTTTGGTAGATATTTGTGATGTGTGCTTCCAAGAATGAGAAGCTGGATAGTGCAACCTTTTTGAAAATCTACCAAGTGCATGCTGGAGGTTAGCATTATGAGCTGTTCAAAAATGGGAGTCACCAATCATCAGTGAATGAAAGATGATAAGTAAGGTAATGGGGCCACAAACGGTTTTTAAATTGAGAACAAATAGCTTGTGCAATTTCCATAAAGAAATCAGAGCCCATATAGTAATCAGCTGCAAGATACTGTATGAGCAGGTTGGAATATACTCCTAAAAGAGGTCTTAGAAATTAGGAAGGCACAGGCACTGGTGTTTGTGCCTACAGGTGCTGGTGCTTGTGCCCTACTTTCTTATCAAATAGTTATTAACTCTATTATCAAATAGTAATTGTAGCAAAGAGTTTGTTAATGTAGAAGCCAACAAAAAGTATATGGAATTTCTCTCTCCAAAATGAGACCTCTGCCAATCAATAATGTCACAGGTATGGTCCAAAAGGACAAAGCTGCACTGATGATGTCAACAGCAGTCAAGAGAGGAAGGAACAAGGAGGGCTTATGGAAAAAAGCTCTGGTTTTGATCTAAGTTGGTGACTACACATCTGTGAGGAGATGTTAAAAGGCAGTCATGGTGTTTGCATATAAAGCAAAGGTCTGACTACACCTGACAGTACCTGACTTCATTGTTTGTGGAGGAGATTATGTAGATAAAGCTATTCATGGAAGAGTGATCACTTTAGATACCTATGGAGCATTCATAAAATGTTGGAGGCTAAAGATGGTAGCCTCATGGAAAACAGTGACTAAGAAAACTTCAAGAAGATGTTTTACTGAATCAGGGACACTTAAGGAACATAATGCATGTTAGGGTTTGTTTCAGCTAAGAGGAGATAATTATCCACTTGGATATGAACAGTTTTATTCTGTGAAATCTAAGAGGTAAGTTTAACTGGAGAAAAGGTAAATGAGATAATGGAACTTCTGGCAGTGGTATATGCTGAATATTGAAGTATTTAAAAATTATAAAGAAGATGGACAGGTAACTGGGAAAGAAATAGTCAAGAAATAATTTGTAAAGAAATTGATTTGCATCTTTGATTTGATAAAGAGGAGACAGAAAGAAGGGGAATACCAAGAAGAAAAACAGAGGGAATAGAGGTGAGTGAGAGAAGAAACAGGTTTTGCTTGAGATGGGAGGAGACGGAGGTGGAGGTGAGCACGTAGGCTTTCAAATTCCTTACGGGAGAATTTGGTTACAATTCTTTGAGGGATAGGAATAAAGAAAGTAAAACTAACTTACATAAACTGTGAAAGTGCTCACATCATTTTACCACTCTTCTTTAAAATAAATTAGTAGATTCAATACAATGGTATAAAAGGAAGCACGGAAAGATGTGGTTTGAGCAGTGAATCCAAGGTGACAAAAGACAGCTAGGAACAGAAAAGTCATACTGTCAGCTGGAACAATGGAAGAACTTAGTAAAGCGTTTTGACTCAACTTCAAAGCAGATCTACTGAAAAATATTTGATGAATAGTTTGGGTCCCTAAAGTATTAGAATGATTCCATTTATTACCTTAATTGCCTTCTTTAAGCTATTCTTTTTTTTTTACTTACACTTTTTTTTGGGGGTGAAATGTGAATCTAGTGGTTAAAACTCAGAAAATTTACATGTGTAGGATTGTGTTACATATCTCATGTCAGTCATATCTAATCCAGTTCAATCTTCATTCGGGTTACTAAATTTTCTTCTTGGATAACACTGTCAGAATGAAAAAATCAGACCTCTGATAAGTCTTGATTTCAGCTTTTGGCTCTGAGCTGACTGACATGTCTGATCTGCAATTGCGGGTGACTTCGGGCTCCCGGTTTCAGGGATTCCAGTGGGATATCTCTGGTCTTCTGAGTAATAAGACACATCCAAATCTGTGACAATAACAATAAGGCACACCTAAGTATGAACTGACATTTTTTAGGGTCTTGGCAATTTGGTGAAAGTTGAGTGGATTTTCACAGAGTGGAAAAGTCACAAGCTAAACAGAAAGGGGAGCTTCTGGCTAAATCGAGTTCCTGCTCCTACACTTCCAAACTTTAAAGAGCTATGTTCTCTCCACATAAATATTTCTATATAATTTTTCATACAGAGAAATCTTTTCTCATTAGCCTCACACTCAAAAATGGTTATACTGCTTAAGCTCACATTGATTTGGGGAAAAATCAATGGAGAAAGCAAAACAACCAGAGACAAGTGTCTAGCAGGCACAAATTCAACTCATGTGGTTAAGGTTTGGCAGTCAAAGCAAAACTGGTGTGGTAGAAAGCATGGAGCAAGCTGTAAGTGGTGGTGCTTCCCACATCATTTATATTTCAAATCCAGAATGCTGTCTGTCATTGAGACCTAGCTTGCTGCCAAGAGAAGTCGGAATATCATAAAAAAGAGTTTCTATTTTTCTGCAGTTTTATGATCAGTATATTCCCAGTTAGCATACAGCTTTTTTGTTGTTTTGTTTTTGTAACAGGTAGTAATTATAGATTGCAAAGGGCATTTTTCTCTTATAAATTAGATTACGGTCCTTCAAGGATATAGGAATGCATTACCAGCACAATTCCCCTCCTAAGCTGTGTTTCAGAGAAAGGAAGAAATGCTGCTGCTGTCAATATGTCCATCATGGCTGCTGAATTCAGAGCTGCCAGCACCTCTGAAAGCTTTTTTAGAAAACATCATGGAAGTAGCAAGTGTAAGACAGAATGTACATTTTCAAAGCAAGCCCACTGGTAGCAAACTGCAGTCACACAGTGCAAGAAAGACAAAAGTGTGTTACATCATGAGTCACAACTAAACAAATTACTGTGGAAGTCAACAGCAACAGATTGTGATTAAACATCAAGATGGAAAATGGCAATCTCAAAATAATAGCAGGTGCTGTAAATGAAACTGGAAATGAGAAAATCCTAAAAAGTTGTAATTGGCTTCAATATCAGCTGCTGGACTGCACTGAGTTTTCAACTTGAAGACAAAATGAAAACCTGTGAAAAGTAGTTACCAAGAGCTAACTTTCTATTCAGTGAAGGACAGGAAGGATGGAAACACACTGTGCTTTGTAGGAGCTCTTTTCAGGTGTGGTTAAGATTGTAAGTAATTGAGAAGTGATGATTACAGGTGACCGTATTTGGCATGGAGAAGCCATAGCCCTATTCTGGGAGAAGTTTGATAAGAATTTTTTTTTTTGCATACATTGAATTCAGGAGTAGATTTTTAATAAGTAGCTGCACAATGTATCACCCAATGTTATCAGTAGGAAAATTCAATTAATCCTAACACATTTGGAATAGTTACAGTAATGTTGTAGCTAGCTGTAAGCTAGCTAGCAACTCGATTGGTCACTGGACATTTTCTCCTCTAACTGTTTCTCTTCTCGTACACAAGCTTTCAGTACAAGTGGAATTACAGCCAGACCAGGCTTGGCTCTGCTGTTGCAGCACTTCCTGGTTACTTACAACACAGGGAGAAGCCCTGCAGAAAGCCATGCTGAGGAGATGTTGGCACCAGTGTCTCGGTGTAGTGCCCTTGCTTCAAGCCGTGGGTCATAATTGTGAGGATAAGGTTAAACAGTGTAAGGGCAGAGACTTTTCTGGAAAATGATACTTAGCAAGCTGGAGCTGCACTGCTGTGATATAATCTGCATGGTGCTGGGAAGGGAAAGATATAGCATGTGTGTTTCCATCGGAAGGGTTACAGATTGAAAGTTATGTCTCAATCTTACTTTCTCTGTGGTTAAAGCTAGCTTCATATCTGATTTGCATGAATTATAGATACATGCTAGATTTTGTTCAGTTTTGAGGTTGTTGCGGACATTGACACTGAAATAGTTTTCCTAAAGGGCTCATATCAGAAGCCTTATCTGGTCTCCTATTAAGCTCAAGAGTGGTGGGGTTTTTTTACTGTTGAGTGCTCTAAATATGGCTTATTGTGTGTTTTGTATGCTTCCTTAAATCACAGCCTACAAGGAACCCAGACTGCTTTCTTCAGATCTCCCCTTATGAAAGGCTCATCATTTGGCCCCAAATTTGCCATATCGAGTTAATATCCATATGAAAAATTGTTGGCTGGAAGTAAGAAACTGAACAAAACACAACTGTGAAAAACAAAAGAATAGACTGTTGCCAAAACTTATACCAAAATAATCCACATCTCAATAGAAAATATGTTAGATATATTTTGTTGAGAGCTATTTGTGCAATATATCACATACATTTATACTTTAACAAGGAGACTGTTATGACTAATACATAATGTGCATGGTCTTTTAAGGCCCAAAGATATGTATTGAGTGAATAAGTGTCGTAGTTCAAGCCCAGTCGGCAACCCGGAACCACACAGCCGCTCGCTCACTCCTCCCCGACTTCCTTCTTCCCCCCGCTCCCGGAGAGATGGAGAGGAGAATCGGAGGAATGTAACTCCCATGGGTTGAGATAACAGCACTCCAGTAACTAAGGTATAATACAAACCACTACTGCTACCAATGATAATGAGAAGAGGAATAACAAGGGGAGAGGACACAACTGCTCACCACCCGCCGACCGATACCCAGCCCGTCCCAAGCAGTGATCTGAGCCTTCTGGGTAACTCTCCCCAGTTTATATACTGGGCATGATGTGCTGTGGTATGGAATACCCCTTTGGCCAGTTTGGGTCAGGTGTCCTGTCTCTTCTTCCTCCTGGCTTCCTCTCTTCGCTGATAGAGCATGAGACTGAGAAAGTCCTTGGTCAGAGTAAACATCACTTAGCAACACGGTGTTATCAGCATTGTTCCCAGGCTGAAAGTCAAAAACACAGCACTGCACCAGCTACTAAGAAGGAGAAAAAAATGACTGCTGTAGCTGAACCCAGGTCAATAAGGTAGATTTATAGTTTAATAGTTTCTTTTTAGGATATCTAGCGAGATAAATTTGAAAAACACAAACTGTACTATCTTCAGATCACCAACTGGAAGAAACTGAAAAGGTGTTTCAATTCAGGGTACATTTCTGTTATTTATTTAAAATCTATAACCTTAGCTGTAACTGTGAAAAAATTGTCAGTGCAGAAATCTTCAGTACATTAGTAGCATTTCATAAATCACTAGGTATATAGAGTATTTCAGCTTCTGGAAAGTACAGATGTCTGCCACAGAGAAAAAATTTCATTGCATAACAAGTTACCCTGCCTTTAATTAAACAGAAAAAAACCCCATTCCTGAAGATCAGTATGCAAAGTAAATATATGACTTTTGGGCTGTGGTATGAGGAGCTGCTAAAATGTACCCACAAATTTTGATAAGGAATTGGAAGTATACTTCAGCAATTTTTTAAGCTGAATTGTAGTTTTTGCTGTTTTACATTCAAATATTTTAGCATTTTGGTTCCATATTGATATTAATAAAGTTCTTATTATTAACTTGAAGACCCTAGAATACTGGAGCTTCACTGTGTTAGAAATGTTGCTGTGTTGAAATAAGACACGTGCAGCTGTGAATTTATCGCCTTTAGTTTCAGTTTGTCAAAAGCTGTGCAAAACCAATCTGTAACATTGTGATGGCTTGAGTGGAAAACAAGTACTTGTAAGACTAAGTGCTAAATATGTGTATGATATGGTAGATCCGGGAATTAAGGGGAAATAGGGAATATTGCTAAACCAAATTATTTTTCAGGATACACAAAATGATGCATACAGAAAATTTTAAAAAAAAACAACCAGCCCAAACTGTCTTACAATTTTGTTTACTGAATCATATTTTCAATTTATTTGCACAATTATAAAACTGTTGTCGTCACGGTTCTTATGAATTAGCAGAAACACAAGCTCATCATGAAATCACAGTATTCAATGGGCTGGGACTTGCTTTGTAAATGGTGGGATTTTTAGTAGTCTCTGAACCAAATTGAAAAATTGGCAACAAAACAGGCATTGCATTTCAAACATATGAGAGGGCATGTTACCTTCTGAAATTTTCCATAATTTCTAGGCCAAGTGGAAGCTAACATTGCTTATGAAGTCAAAGCAAGTCTACGCTGCAGTGGGGAACTTTAATTACATCTTTAATCAAACCAGCAGCAATAGGAAATGTGTGTCAGCACAAATTTTGGTGTGGGCTAGAAACTAGAATGCTTGTTCTCACACCCTTCTCTTCACTCCTTCTGTTGGCCACCCTACAGTGCAGCTTGAATAGGTCAGCCTATTCCAGCTAACGTTACACCCCCCCCACAGTTGTACCTTGACAGCAGGGTGGCAGCAGCAGTTCCAAATCCAATGATGGAAAAACAGCCCACAGTGTCTACTGTGCCATCTGGGAATTGCAAAACTCTCTAAGTGCTGTCCAACTAAACTGAGTCATGTTGCTGCAAGCTCTGAACCTAGTAGCAGGAAAAATGGAGATGTATTTTTCGTAAATAGATTTTACACTTTAGCTAGATTTTATGTGCTTTTTCTTTATGCCTAATGTAAGCACAATCAATGCTAAATGACAGTGAGATTTTTCCTAGCATGTTTTCAATCGTATGCATTTATGACAATATATCTCAAAGTGCTCTTTTTAATTAAAGCCCGAATTGTCTTTGTTCAGGCTGCATTTATTTTTCAATTCTGTGGGTGTGTATTTTCCTTAAATTGTATTTGTGCAGTCTCATTTCTTCAGTGAAAGATTTTGCAGCAATAAAACGTTGCAAGTGTTACCATAGCAATAACGACCTCAAAGTGTCAAAAATTATCTTGTTAAATCCCACAATAGGGTTGTTACTCCTGCAGTTCCACCATCACTGAATTGCTCAGTGAACTTCCCGTTTTTCCTGAAGGTGACATCATGTGGTAGTCATATATGAAATAAACCTATCATTTTTATTATTCTACCAGTGGGTTCACTGACTTAAGAAGCAGTATGTACATCAGTAAATATACTTCACATGAGAATGAACTGTGAATATGAGAATAAAATAAAAGCATCATTCCAAGCTCCAGGAAAGATATAGGATGTGACAGTTTTTTAATTTATACTGCAGTAACCTAAGAATAAATGCATTAAGGCCAAATTAGTTATATAGAAGTTCATGAGTACAAGAGAAAGAAGTATATTAACAAAATCTTATGATCCCTGTATGGCAGTTGTAAGTTTATGGAATTATTATAATATTAATTAAAATCTACCGACAATGAATATATTCAAGTAGAAGCTTTGGGCAAAACTTTTCAAATATTCAGTTATTAATACTAAATAATAAGTGGTTTGTAATACTGCAGAGATACCATATGTATATGTATCTGACTTCCTTAGCATTAATAGTGATAAATCAGGGTGCCAAGCTTCTATTGTGCAAAATGGTATGATATGACTTCTTTTCCTAAATCAGTGCCTTGTCTCAGATATTGGACTTATTCCCAGATGTTGGACTTGACATTTGAAACTTGTGGACCAGATTTTGTATCAGAAGGTACTTCTAAGACTCTTAGTGCTCCAAATCAACCTGCATAACCTCAAATTTTATTTCAAGTCTGTTGTATTGTATAGAAATAACTGGGCAAAAGGTGACTGTTATGCCATAATGAAAAAGATGTCATCATTATGGTAGGAAAAATTTGTGTGTGATTGACTTTCACATTTTAAATGTTATATATTGACAGTTGCTCAGAGTTTCCTCAGTAGATTTGTAACTCATGCATAAGTCTCCAAATAGTGAGATTTCTGAGACTGCCCATTGTTTCTTTTCCCTAGCAAGCCACATCCCCTCTTCTACAATAAAAGAACTGTATGTGTTCTTATGTTTAACATCAGGGAAAATCAACACCCTCAGGTCTCATCTGGGCAGAAACTTTCCCTGTGCCTTTCTGTCTCTGAGGGGTTTTTGAATGTCAACCTCTTCATGTTTCCTCAGGTGCTCAAAAACACTATTGTGAAAGTGACTTTGTGGTTTCATTCTTAATGCAAGTCTCATATTTTAGTATTTTCCTGGGCACAACATTAAGTATAAAAGGTGTTGGATTCTGTGACAAGACTTGGCATGTATTACAAAACCATTTCCTTTAATCTTCCGGTATTTGCCTTGGAAGGCAATCTGGAATCTCCATTCTTGAAGTTTCTCATATTTTGATGTTGTTGTCTGTCTCCTTGCTGTTTTGTTTGGGTTTTTTTTTTCTGCGTTTCATAATATAAACCCCAAATTGAAAAGGCAGTGGCTTCTCACATTCCTCCCTGTGGTTCTGTGGTGATTTACAAAATACAACTGATTAACCTAATAAAGTCTGAGAGCTACACTAAACACTTCTCAAATTTCATACTCTTTTTTTTTTTTGTGTATGCAGTTACACTGATGATTAATACTTCCTTGTGAGATAGGTATTTGTAGAATTTCTCAGAACAATTTACTGTATTAATCTTTATAAAATGATCAAAATATTGGTATATCTTTGCCTAAAAGAAGTTCACTGAATTGCACATGCCACAGCTCCTTCCACTGTGGCAATTACATATGATTTGAAGTTTTGCTGAAGTACTGTTGTTTAATCAGTGGTTCATCTGAAAGCAGCTATGTTGAAATAGCAGTCTTGGCTTCTGGGATAACACTTCAGTAGGAATCATAGATCTGTAGTTGTGTAACATGATGCTACATCTCATCTCAGTAGTATCTCAGGAATGAAAGTTTACATCCAGGAAAGATATCTTAATGTACTCAATACCACATGGTGCCTCCCAAACAAGTCAATTATCAGATAGTTGTGTTACAACTATGAGTTATTCCATCTATCAGTAATAATATATGATTTGCAAGCATCTGCTAGCTTCTAATTCAACAGATGCACCATGATGATAAACTTATGGATATGTTTAGAAGAGTTACTAAATAATCTATCATCTATGTAATTACACCAAGAACATTTTTTTAATTGAAACAAATTTTACGTAACTCAGTTTTCTATAAATATTAGAACTGATCATTTATCATTCATTGCAATTAAATCACCAATGTATCAGAACAGTGTTAGAACTTTACAAAGGTTTCAATCTACAATTTGTGAAAAATTCCCTTTCTATGTTGTTGATGAGCTGTACATGTTCCTTGTTGTATATGATGTCATGTATCACATGGTATTATTTCTCTATTTACTGCTTAAATAAGAAGAAACAAACCCATAATTTTAATAGCAAATACCATCATTTTTGAGTAATGTATTCCAACATTAATGGAACTTTATATTTCTGCTAATAAATTGACAGTCATCTTTATACTGGGAACTGATAAATAAGAAAGGGACTGTGATAATGCATATTTATTGATGCACATATTGGGTTTTTTCCTTTTTTTTTCTTTTTTTTTTTTATGCTTAGAAGTAGGAAAAATGCTATCAAATTTGGACATGTCATCATTGTTTTCCTGTCTCACTCATCTGGTTAATGTCTCTAGTGTTCCATATGCCTTCTCTGGAATCTGAGTATTATCTTGACAACATATGCACTGATACATGTTTAAAGTGATCTGGTGTTTCTTTTGAATCCCATATTGATTAAGCCTGCTGAGTTATTCTGAATTTAAAGTGTATGTCTTGCTGACAGGTTATGGGAATGCCTGCTGGAAAAGAAACATAATGATGTTGCATAGATTGGTTTCTCTAAATTATATGAGGTATGCAAGGTTTGTTTGCAAACTCTCAAAAGAAAGACACTATGGTTTTCCCAGTGCAGACTGATATCAGAACTCTATGATGCTCCTGTTGTGCTGTGGGATATCATTTGGTTATGACACTGGATCATTTATTATGTTTGATGAGAGGTAAAAATGAAAACCATGGACTTGCAAATAATGTCATACTTGTGCTTTGCAATTCTCGCTTAATTAGCTACAGGGCAGAAATACTCTGCTTCTGAAAGAAAATGCAAAGGATTTTGATTTTACCAAGGTGATATCTAAACAATGAATATGAGACTGGTACTGCAAATGGGGAGTATAGTTTGTTCCCTTTACATGAATCATTTCTTAGGAATTTTGAAAAATGCATCTTTATTCAGTTGTTTCTTTATAGGATTTCAAAATATGCCTGAGTATTATATTCTTTAATATCCAGTTTATGGCACTCCAAGGATATAGATGCAATCAAAAAAGGAGTATTTTCTATTTTAAGAAGTAATGCTTTAATTAGGTTCTTCTCAAATTCTCCAGTAAACTTCCCCCTGAAAGAATATATTTTTCCATGAGGAAAAAAATTTTTTTTTTTCAAGACATGATAGTAAGTCCAGAATTACAATGACAACAGACACTGAAAATCAGCAGTTTTTCAGATACTTCATTATCATTTTTACATTCATTGCACTTAATTTCAGGAAAAACAATGAATTTTCAATAACTCCTTCAGAAAGATTTACTATTACATGCATGTACTTGTATTGATAGAAGAGTTAAAGATTTGTTTCTAAAAAGACTTTTTGGTCATTGTAAGAGCAGCACTAGGGAAGTAGGTTAAAATTATGTTGCTAGGAAACAGAACTGGATCCTAGCAACTGCTGCTGAGAATGAAAATCGCATGCCTCTGTTAAAGATGGAGCTTTAACCCACAGCAATTCAGCTGGCTAATACTGTTTTCTTAAAAAGGATTAATTTTGTGGTCACAATCTTTGCTATTTTTTTAGAAAAATGGTATTACTTATTTAGAATTGTGCTCTTACAAAAAGAAATTTTTTTTTTTTAATCCATTATAGTATTTTGCAATGTACTGGTGGCAAGCTCAGTATTCAGCTGGACCAGAACTGTAACCTTTTGAGGTCCACATTTCTCATTTACATGCAGGACTCACCAGTTAGAAAGACATCCATTAACCTATGGCTGTAGGCAATCAGTACTCTGACAGAGTATTTGTTTTACTGAATTTATATTGTTATGTTTAGGGGCCGAACATCTCAGGAATAAAGTATGCAGTTGTGACCCAAAGTATTTTTAGGAAAGGAAAAACTAAAAAGGGTTTTTTTAAAAAATACATGTAGCCAGCTCTTATTTTGGGACTGGCTTAATTTTCTTCCTGGACTTTCATTCTTCCATGTTCTTTTCTTTCTTGCTGTCATTTTTCACAAAAGTTCTTCCTATATCATCACTACCTTTGCTTTTCTGTCAACCCTTTTTTCTCTTCCTCTTCTGCTTCTTACACAGTCATCCTTCCTTCTATGCCTATTTGTAACTTCTCTTTTCTTTCTTCCTCTCCCCTCTTCCTGGATCCACATAGTTATATTCATTTTCTCCAGTGAACCTTTGTACTGGAAAATAGGGCATAGTTACAGGACACTGTAACTTTATGATTCATTTTAGTGTTGCTGACTACCATCAAAGCACATAGGCTTGTATTAGTGAAAGCAGCATAGTAGAGTAAAGCCATTTTTATTTTCAGAGTATATGATATTGTGCAAGCTCAGGACCGCTTGATCTATGTCCATATGACTTCTTTACCTATGTACGTATATACACATATAGAGAGTTAAAGGTAGCATATGGTCCCAAATTTGTATGTGTATTCTTATGCATGTATATGTAAGGGTGTCTTGGTCCTCCCCTTAATGTGAAAATAAATACTGGTATAGGAGTAATATAAAATAGGACAACACGCACAGCTGACATAGGCTCCAGTATTCATTATCCTTCTGTATTATACACTCAAGTTTATCTTGGAGTAATCAAAAAGAATTAAGAGTGTAAATCAGGCCAGGCAGTTACTGTGATCTGAAGTGCTGTGTCCTGCTGGTGAAGGCCTGTTGAGGGGTAGGAGCACTGAAAGAGATTTAGATATAAAAAATGAAAGAAATAAGGAACAACACTTGAAGAAAAAACAATCGAATGTGATATAATTTACTCTCTGTAACAATCTCAGGTAAACTACCTATGCATGTAGGCAAATGTTGCTAAGGAGTAGCTTGGGAGAGATTGTGATTTTTAAAGTAGGGGATTTTTGGAGGAAGAACATGAAAGGAAATTGTGAAGAATTAGTCAGTTTTTATAGGTGTATGATAAGGAATACTGTAGAAAGCCTGTCTGCATTGTGGTTTGAAACATTTGAGTAACACAAAAACCAACTGACTAGAATTGTAGGGGTATAAGTTATCTTTGGTGTATATTTATGGAGGTTTAGTTTGAGCATGTAGGAACATGTTTGTAGGAACAGTTGTGATGGAGTTCTTCTCTCATTCACCAGTCAGATAAGGAACTAGTCAAGACCTGAACGAAACCACCAAATTTCTCCCTGTTTGTCAACTGGCTGGTTTTATGCCCTTCCTAAAAAAAATAGGGAAATAATTTTTAGGCTTTATTGTTTGTGAACTGAGGAAAAACACTGGCCATGAAGGCAGAAGCTCCATGAGGGTTCCCCTCTTATTTGTTATTGGGCTTCCACAACTTGGGTGTCTTTGCTAAGATACATCTCAAGTAGACAGGCCTTAGCCATTAAAAAACCTATAGATCAGAACCTGTAAGTTAATCTGTACAGTGGTAGATAGAAGTGCAGAAATTCCTGCACTAATTCTATTCTTACTGATGGAATATCGTATTTACCAAATGAGATGCCATATTCTATAAAACAGCCACCTGTGAATTCACATGGAGTATTTTCTTGGGAAAAAAGTATTATGTTTTGGTTCCTGCCTTTGGAAGGTCGTTATTTGTGTGAAAGGAGAAAATCAGTTAATCGGTATGAGAAACTAATATCTCAGTTCTGAGGTGTGTTCATGCACTTATAAATCAACCCACAGGCAATAAACTCATTTTGCTGTTATACAATTACTTTTACTGCAACTAACAGTTAAGAAGGCTGTTAGAATCTGTTTGCTTAAACATGCAATTAAATAGAATTTGGAAGACTCCTTGCTATAATATTGTCTTCTCACTCCCATTGATGTTGAAGAGTATTTTTAATGTTGCTTCGGTTTAATCAGATCATTGTGTAAAAGGTAATTTTCAGCATGCATTTTTTGTCTGTGTCTTTAATTTGGGAGTAATTTCTGACCTAAGAGTTTGTGTATTGTTTAATATTCTTGTAGAAACTTCTGCTTCATTGAGATTGAACTCATTTGTCCCCTTTGTAATAGGAGTGCAATAGTGTCACCATGGTTGCAGGTTACATATGAGAAAAATGTTGTGTGGGAGGATTTTCAAATCATGTGGTTGTAAGAAGAACAGCAGAAGACATTTATGCATAATGCAAAATAAACAAAATTCCTCCTGGCAGGGATAGCGTTTTAGGATTTTCCTCTGTGTGAAAGCTATCTTGAACTGCATAGTCTCCTAAACCTTTCTTAAACATGTCATACTTAAAACTGAACAGAAGTTGATGTGATGTATAATTGTATTTTAATAATAAAGCATATGCTAGTCTGTTTATGGAAGAATAGAAACGTAATGTAACTGTCTTGTGTCCTTCACACCTGTTCTTATGATGAAATAGGATAAAAAGTTTGGGTTCCCAGAAAGCAGAGGACCAAAGAATGTGGGATATAGTTTTGGGGCAATGATGCTTTTCCAACTGTAGGATACTGAAGCTTCTACTAATCTTTAACCAGAATCATTAATAGGGTAAGGATTTAAATGACCTCTACTGTTTCCAAATTAATGAACAGACAGAAATGATGGAGTAAAAATAATATTGACTACTTGTACATGCTCTTGTATAGCCTAAGGATTGATATTATGGAACTATGTATGTGATTACAAAGGTAGACATGGGAAATAGTTTTCAGATTCTGTAAATCTCAGACAATAATGTGAATGTCTGGCTCCAAGTTTGTTACTTATGCAAGTTCTGTAGCACTGTAGCCTAAGTACTTCTAAATACAAGTATAATCAGGAAAAAAAAAAAAAAAGAAAGTATAGTACTTAATTGTGTGCAACCACAAGGACACAGGATAGATTTTCAAAGATGTGAGGAAGCACATGCTGGGTTTTTGAAAATTAAAGTTCTTCCAATGTTTTCTCTGCTAAGAAACTAAAATACTGGTAGGGTTGTAGGCTTCCAAATATCACGGTAGTCTACAAATTGATGCCCATTTAAGTAACATTTATATAAAATCAAATTCTGCAGTCATACTCAAATCTAGTGAATTGCATGCACATTTGTACTGTAACTTATGGGGTGGCACTGCTCTAGTAAGATCATATTTAAATGGTAATATATGGAAGAAATCAATGTGTGTGATAAAGCTTAAGAAATATAAAGAAAATAGCAGAGCTGCTTTTTTTAGGGGGTGTGAGGTGGTAGAAATCACTGCAGGGAAGATAGCTATCCTTGAACCAGGGGGTTGTGTCCAAGGCTAGCTTAGTATCCTCAGTGAGTATGTTCCTTTTGGAAGAATGTGTTGCTTTTTCATGGGTCATTGAAACAACAAATCCTTTTTATACCTGCCTTTCCCGCTGCAACCTCCTCCTCATTTTTTGTTGGTTGGTTGGTTTTGGGCTTATTTTCTTTTTTAAGCTTATTTTCAGCACTTCCTCTACTATGGCAGAACTAAAGCTGATATGCACACTCTAACCATAAGATACATATCTGGCTTGAGTGTCTGCCAGCTCAATCGACTGCCAACCTTGTGCAGTCTTGCAGTATGGAGATTTTGCCTGGGCCCCCATAATAAAGGTAAACTCTGCCTAGAAATAATTATGTAAGTAGTTGGTAAGTTAATAAAGGAGTATTGTGCCTTTAAGGGAACAAAGTTTTGAAGTGACTAACAGTGTAGTCGTAAACACAGCTGAAACTGCAATATGTTAAGAAACACTAAAAAGTAATCAGCACCATGTCAGGATTCTTGATTAATAAGTAACTAAATCTCACAACCTGCTGAATATGGCTGTTAAGTTTTATGAAATTAAATCTCAGTGGTGTGAACTGGTCTCCCATTTTAAATCAAATAAAATCCTCATAGAAGGAATTGGTTTGGTAATCTTATTCAGGTCCTCAAAAGGTTTTACTTTTTACTAAACTACTTTATGGTTTGTCAAAAGCTAGTAAAAATGATGGTTTGAAATATATCGGGATCATATATAGATCAGGATGAAACAGCTCTGCTGAAATAGGTGCTAGCACAGAGTAAGATTGAAGCTTGATGTACTGGTTGTCTTCTACTTCATTTAAAACAAGGACTGATTACATAGTAGATTTCTCCTTGTGTTTATTCTCATGTGTTTGAGAGCATGGAGAATGAAGTGGGAGAGATGGATAAATGGGGAGTGCAGCAGTTGACGTCATCTACCTGGACTTGTG
>NW_009916666.1:48130-49450 GCF_000696875.1 Nestor notabilis | reverse complement strand
GTCCCTTCCAACTCAGACCAGTCTGGGATTCTATGGACAGAAGACAGACTATTAACCACAAGAAAATACAAAGAGTGACTATAATTCATTCAGTCTCTTGGTAAAATGCATTTGGCATCATGCCAAAGAGAGAAAGCAAAGACAATGTTCTCCGAGCCTGGACACCTCATTCTAAAATGAGGTAATAAAGTACAAAGAAAGAAGCACTACTGCACATTATACCCGAGTATCCGCGAAATCCTCTAGATCCACTGCTGAGGTGAATAGCAACCAAAAAAAACCCAGGCACAGCTTAGACTGAGTGGTTATTGTGATACTCCTGTAAAACTGGTGGTGTATTGATAAGCAGTGACCTGTCTGCAGACTAGAGCACTCTTACATGATGCCAGCACCTAGTAGTGCTCAAATAAGCAATGCTGAAGCGACATGAAAAGTTCCTGTGCTGTTTTCAGTGACCAGAATTCCATACTGGGTAGCAAATCTTACAGCATCCTTCTGTATGCAAGAGATTGTGAGATGTAAATTGGAATTCTATGGCCTGTACCACACCACAAGATGGTGCTGTCCTTATAGACAGAGGAAAACGATTTCTTAGCAGCCAGTGTCCCTGCTTAGAGAACCAATGAATTTGCCTCGTCATCTTTAATCATTACTAGTTTCAGGATCTCAAAGCAATAACGCTCTTGTTAGGTATTGATCCATCCTCAAGACGTCTTTCTCATTTCTGGGCAGGTGCTTGTAAAGGATATGGGAATTTCACAGAGTTCAAGGCTTTGGGAATCTTTCTTACCATGACGGGATTGACACCAAGTTAATTTGGTTATTAGAATCATTAGAATGTGTGTTTTCTTCCACAGGAAAATGAAATCATGGTTTTCCATGAAGGAAGCTGTGGGTAAAATAATGTGTCCAGGCTGCCTTCTAGAGAGTGCTACTGAAGAGTCATTTATAACTTCTTCAGCAACTTCAGTACTATCAGCACTCACAAACACCTGAATATCTGCCTGCATTAGTATGTTTTTATGCTTCTCAGTGTTGTTAATTACATTCAAACAAGCATTATTCTAAAATTAATACTATTCTAAAAGGTTTTGATAATAAACTTTCATTTTCTTTTCATCTGGGCACACAGTTTGTTTTTATACTGACACTTGCAGACAAAACCCAGATTTTTGAGTGCTTTCAAATGTAAAAGCTGTGTGGAAGAGAAAGAACACAGGCTCAACGTTATATTGTCTCAACAAGTACCAAACTCTTTCATTTTCCTTTTCCTGTCCCTCTCCTGGCTGGAGCATTTATCTGTAAGCTGGAACAGTCACA
>NW_009916666.1:39258-48099 GCF_000696875.1 Nestor notabilis | reverse complement strand
GCAGGAAGCCTGTGGGACTGGCAGAGCTTGTAATGGACATCATGGAACAGGGCACACTGGATCTGCAAAGAGTCAGAATAGCAGAAAAATGCTTACAAAGAAGGGAAAACATTCCTCAGATCCATGTGACTCCATCAGCCTGGTTATTCCAAGCTGGTTTCAGTAGCAGTTATTGATGGTTTATTGGGTTGTTTGTCTGTTTCAGTGGGAGTTTAGTGCTGGAGAATGATTTTGGTATGGGAAAGGACAGATGTGGGAAGGAGGTGTCATCTGCACACATTTAATCCCTTCTTTTCACCACTTCTGACTCCCAAAGGGAAGCTTCACTCCACAGAGCTGACTGATGCAGCTTCTTTGTGGTATCAGGGAGGCAAAACACAGCCAGGAGTAAGGAGTTTGGATTGTTCTGTGCCCTTCAGGGTCTGAGAATCAGGCACATGCTCTTAGAGAACCCTCAGGATTGGCTTCATCTGCATCAGGCTTGTGCAGGTTAAATGCCAGCACTGAATTCAGCCCAGAGGTGATCCTGCTCCTGGCCTCTGGTTAGACACACAGTGCTGTGTGAGGAAGGACATGCAGGGTGGCAAGCTGCACAGAGCAGCCAACCCTGCCCTCTGTGGAACCATGGGAGCTGTGTGCTGCCCCAACACAACACAGTGAAGTGATTTTGGGGTAGAATTTTCAGTTGCCCAGCACCAACATAGCAATCTTAAGAGAGTTTAAGTCTAACTTTGATTCTCCCTCCTACGGTTTTGGTTTTGGGGTGTGTGTGTTGTCCTTTCTCCACTTAGAAGACATAAATAAAGCTTGAAAAATATTACATATTTAAACCAATGGTAACTCAGGCAGAGTAAATACTGAGGCTCTTTAGGAGCCTCCATGCCATTTGTCACATTTATTACATCCAGCACCATCTGCTTTCCTGCACGGATTCAGGGCTTTATTAACACTGTGACTGGCCTGGGCAGCAACCGAAAGCAGGACAGATTCAATTGTTATTTCCCTCTGGATGTCTGGATAGATCTGTGAAGAGATTTTGCAGCTTGAGAGAAAGCTGCTACCCTGCACTCCCCCCTAGGAGCCATTCAGCCTGCGAATGCACTGAAGAAAATGCGTGGAACAAGATGAAAATGGACTTTCATCCTCTGCTGAGGTTGTTCCTCGCTGGCTTTTTAAATCTCTCTCTCATGCATTTATTACTAAACCATTTTCACAGTTTGTTCCCCTTCTCCCAGGAAAGTGGCTGTCCAAGCAGAGCTGCTCCTGGGGTTTGCAGTCTTGTTAAAACCCAAATGGATCTGTCAGCTGAAGGGCTTTTGAAATCAGTTGTAAACATTGGGATTAGTTAGTACACAAAAATGGTGCTGCAGTGCTTGACATCTGAAAATGAGAAAGTAGAGGAACACCTTCATGTGTGGGAGATGGTTGTTACAATGCAGAGCTGTGGTAAGTGGATTTATAATCAGTTTAAAGAAGTAATTTTCAGATACATTTTTCAGGTTGAAGAACAAGGAAAGCCATCATTCCCTGTGATTAGATGTGCAGTACATTGTGGTACACAAGATGTTCTTTAGCACTCAGCTAGGTGGGGTAACCAAACACAGGAATAATCTCACAGTGGAAGGAAATAGGACTCCTCAGGGCAGTATTCCACAGGGAAATTCAGCTTATGCCATGGCTCCTTCAACACCTTCTGCTCAGTTCTGTGCTTCTGGTTCCACATCTCTGTGGTGAGGCGGGTTCAGATGGTTCAGGACTCTCTTCACCCACAAGCAATGGATGTTGAGCCTGCATTTCATGTTGCTCTCATCACCTCCTGCTAGTGAAATGGCTTTGTCAGAGGCTGCTGTTAAGCCATGGAGTGTTTGGATACAGCTGCCTAGAGGTCTGCTAGCCCTAAGTTGTCATCTGCTAGAGCTCTACTGATGGGCCAGCAGTAAATAAGGCAGATAAACACACCAAAACACCAAATAGCAGCAGGGAGATGGGCACCCGAAATGTGGTGCTTTAAAGAGTTTTATGAAGGAAAGGTAGCACTTGTCTGTGTTACAGAATCACTTTACATTTAGCATTGTGTGAACCTTGGTTTTCTAATAACCTTTTTCTAGGGCAGAATTTTCTGACCATCAAGTGGGACACAGGCCTCCTGAATTCCTTCCCTGACTTGTGCCATAGATGAGCTCTGCCTTCAGGTAAGACCTATGTTACCTCAGTTTCCTCTGGAGGTGAGGAAGTTTTCTCCCTCCTGCGGTACTATGATCATGGATAGATGAATGTAGCTAAAAGGCTACATAAACGTGCAGGTATTACTGAAATTCTTCACTAATATTGCTCATGAGGCAGATGAAATAATTGATAATTGCTGTGCCTTCACTACAAGAATACTCATTTGTTCTGCAAACAATAACAGTGATGAGTGCAGAGAGCAGATTTCTGAGGTACCTTGTGATTAGTATCCATTGCTCTGAGGTTTTTACTCTGGAAAGAAACTAGAAAATTAATCAGAGGCAGAATGATTATAATTGAAAAGGGACCATCTTGACCTGGGAATGTGTGGTTTGAGAGTGGCTCTTGGGCACTGTGTGCTAAATCACTCCAGCAGCGAGACAGATGTAAAGGATTGGCCAGCACAGAGAGCAGCTTCAGGATCTCCTCTGTAAACAAGCAGCGTTGCAAAGCCCAGAGCCAGCTCAGAGAGGAAGAGACTGCTTGTGTCTGAGTGCTGTGACTGCAGGCAGCTGAGAGCACTGAAACCACACACACTCCAGTCTTTGCTTCCAGGTCTGCAAG
The DNA here is from genome assembly GCF_000696875.1 of Nestor notabilis. Classification (NCBI taxonomy): domain Eukaryota; kingdom Metazoa; phylum Chordata; class Aves; order Psittaciformes; family Psittacidae; genus Nestor; species Nestor notabilis. Next base: position 45,309 of record NW_009916666.1, on the reverse strand, counting down.
GTGTGGACGAGGACCCCAGCAAGGCAAAGTGTGGAGAAAGCTGTTCATCTTCACTGGTCACTTCATCTGGATGAAAGCTGAGTAGGAATATTTACTTGGGTAGAGGGCGAAGAGCGTGGAAAGATGATTTGAAGTCCAAGAACTGTCTGAAAGTGCCTTGATATTCTTAGCAAACAGCTGTGCTCAAAGGTGGAGGAGGATACTAAAGCCAGCAGCCTATCAAAACTAAGACAGCAACTGTTTGGAACCTCTTGGGATCATAATCCTAGGAAGAAGAACAAATTCAGTAGTACTATGGATTCAAAAGCAAAATAATAGCTATCATCAAACTTCCAGCAGCCACATCGGCTCTGAAACTGAGGCTGGGACACTGCTGGAGAGCATTCTGAAAGGAAACAACCTGTGCCGGGTGCTGGGAAAGCAGGTGGCCAAAAGAGGCCTTTCCCTCCTTGCTCCGTTATGATCTCTGGATAAGTGTTCTTGTCCCTTTGTGGAAGAGGCAGGAAAAACCTCTGCAAATTCCTTCCCAGGTCTGTGGCCGAAAGCGAAGAAGCCCTTTTGGATAAGAGAGTGGGTTGATCAGTGATCTTCTTGAAGAATGTCTGGCCAGGACACTGAGGACTTCGGAGCAGGAAAGCTCTCAGACAAGTCTCAGATGCTTCCGAGCCTCCCACCGTATGACATGGATGACCAGCTCCTTCCCAGGGAGCGCCGGAGCGCCTGGTGCTGCTTGGCCTGGAGCCTGCTGGTTGCCACCATGAACCTCTTGGTCTTTCTCCTGAATCTGCTCCTGATGTTTGTGATTTTCACCATTGTGCTGCTCCCTACCATTGTGGTGGTTTACTTTGGCTTCCAATGCCACTCTCAAGTAAGTAAGCCTTGCTCCATCTGGATGTTAACAGCCACCTCCATAAGGGTCTTATGGGCGGGCTCACGAGAACAGGTTTATGGTGGGTTGTGCTCACCTGCAGGTTCTTGGTGGTACAAAAGAGTGGTCTCTCCTGTCTGGTGCCTGTGACACAGCTACAGGCAAGGCTGGCATGTGCATTTGTCTAGGGAAGTACAGGCTTTATGGTTTCTGGACTGTCTTTAAGTGTTGGTTGGCACCCATACATTCAGTGTCAGTGGGAGAGCACAGAAAGGCTCTCATGCAAGAGGGAAGGAGAGCAGGGACAGAATCTGCCTGTGAGTGTTCAGCTCCTTGGGGAGCATGGGACTCCTGGGTCCTGATCCCCTGCACGCTGCTCTTGGTACACTTGTTAGTGTGAGGTGGTCAGAGACAAAGCCACACCATTTCACGACCAGATTGCAGGAGATGCCAACCTCGTGGGCACACCTGAATGCTGCCAGGAAGGATTTTTACCCCTCCCTTCTTCCAGTATTGTGGGAAACAGAAGCTTGAATGGACAATACAGTTGTATTCCCATGGAAATACCAAGCAGCTGTGTGAGGTGAATGCACTCCCTGGTGTGACAGAGCTGCTGTTCTCATTTAATGTCACAATATTTCTCTCTTTTCTGTGACCTTTATTACTGCCAGCCTGAACTCCCTCATAATTCACACAAGCCCTACCTGGGCTCTCATGGGGTTTGTTACTTTCCTTTAAGTAAGCCCTCTCGAGTGTCATATCTGATCTGCTAATGACTCATTATAGAACGAGTAAAGTCTAACAGAACATATAATCCCCTTCTTATGCCAATCTCCCATTCAGATGTGTTCCCAAATGTGCTGTACAGTTTCTCACACCAGCAAATGAGCCTGCTTTGTTAGTAATGTTTGTTCCAGCTTTTTTGCTGTCCTCTGCATTTCATGTTTCATTACTTACACGTTTCTTCTTGGTATGTTTCTATAAATATCTTTGGAATTACTTGACCAAGTGTGGATGTGAAAAAGCAGTTCTGATTTCCTCACAGGCAGGAAGTGTCAGACCACCTCCATATGACTCCTGCTGCTTATCCTAAGTTAGAAGAGCTCTTTTATTTCCTACTTTGAGGAAGACCTCACACACTGTAGTACCCTTCTTCCAGCAGGGAGAATGGACCCAAACTACAGATGCTTTTGGTCTTCCCATTCCAGAGGGTCTGAACTAAAGGGAAGTTTAAATATCTTCACTGATGTATTTACCTGGGAAATACTGAGAGAAGAAAGCTTTCCCCTTCCTTTTAATGCAACCTGTGCATCTTATCTAACACCAAGCTCCCAGGCTCAAAGGGCCTGACAAAAGGCCTGTGCTGTTGCTGTTTTCTCAGCACTGATGTATTTGCTGGTCTGAGAAGTTTGGCTTTGGTTTTTATTGCCCTGAAATGATGACAGTTCGGAGCTGCTGTTACTGAAAAGCTTTTCCTGATCCTGCAAACTAATGAACAGGGAGACATCTGTCATGGTCATTGTTGTGTAGAACAGGGCAGTGCTGCTGCTACTTGGAGGGAAGCATAATTCAAAGAGAAATCATGTACTCCTGAGCCAGGCAATTCCCACTGTGGCTCTGACACCTTCTGGAAACATTATACTATGGGATGCAAGTGTGTGTGATGCTCACAGGGTAAAGAGGGAGGGCCTGGAGGCCCTACAGAGAACAAAAGTCTATCAGAGGGCTCCTGATCTACCTGAATAGTCACGCAACCCTTCTTCAGTGTGGGTTGCAACGCTCATTTTACAGTCCGTAGGTGGTAGGATTTTCCCTTACAAAAGGGCAAGTGTGTAGAATGACTTTTGTTTTCGTGAAGAGGAAGAAATAACAAGAAATAACCTAATACATTCTCCTTGGGAGAATGTGCGGTGTTAATTGCTTTGGTAAAATGCCTGCTCTGCCTCCACAAGCGTAGTGTGGATGCAGATCCTGATGGATCAGAGGCTTTTTAGGGTAGGTTTAATAGGAGATTGCCTGTAAAGCCCTTAAATCAATTTTTTCCATGATCTGAAACTGCTCCTTGAAAGTCATAAACATGGACTTTAAATTGGCCCTAAAATGGGAACAAGTATGAGATCTACCTCCAGAATCACCCCTTCCAGCCTCCCTCTGCTCGAGCCTCACCTTGGGGCACCTCAGCTTCTCCTTGAACACAAAGTGCTCTCCAGGCAAAGGCTTTGAGAGGATGCAAAAGGGTTTTGAGTGCAGCCAAGTACATCAGAGGGGAAAGCAGCCCTGTTGCTGTAAGGAGTCTTAACACAGCCTTTGCTTCAATAGGCACGTGGCTTCACAAGAGCAGTCCTTTATCTTTGGGCTACTGCTTTTCAATGCCTTCCTGGTAAGTAGAGGCTGCTTTCTGCACTGCACATCCATTAGATGGATATTTTTTTAGCATGATGGGTTGTGTTTGCTGTACTGCTGAAAGAATCTGGGGAAGGAAAGCTTGGGGACATGGAGGCTGCCTGTGGCATCTGTAAATGCAGAACCACTGAGTGGCTCCGCTCAGATCTGCTGCCAGCATGAAAGGAGGGCTTTAAATACCATTCAGTGAGGACCATTTAGTGTGCTGGGTGCTTTGCAGCACCATGGGGTGAGTGGGTTTTCCTGCTTTTGCAGTGCAAAGGGGTGTTAAGAGGCAGGAATGAGTACAGCTTGTGCACAGGAGGCACAACACGGAGCGGTCTGTGCCAGGGCAGGACTCTGGAGAGCCTCCAGCCAGAGGGTAGCTATGGAGTGACCAGCCTCTGTCTGCAAGATCTTGCTCTATCTTATTTATTTGGTTATCATTTGCAGTGTGTTGTGCCACCCACAACGATGTGGCAGCAGAAGGCTTCTTTATTTGGTTTCTGCCTATCAAATAGCTAAGCTGTGCTGTTCTGATGACTTAATAAAGATGAGTGTTTCCTGCTTTAGGATCAGCATGCAATGCTCTTGTCTCACGGTGATGGTAATTGAAAGCTTGATTAAAGTGTGTTGTCAGTCACACAGTGCAGCCTGAAAAGCTCAGCTCAGAGGGAGGGAGGAGGTGTGTGAAAGCTCAGGAAGCTCAGTGGTGCTCTGGTCACCCTCCTATCCACCACCAGGTCTGTGATAAGCTCTGTCTCTTCCCACAGGTTCTGCGATAAGCTCTGTCTCTTTCCACAGGTTCTGCATTCAGCTGCCCACTACTGCAAAAGCTTCTTGGATGACAACAGCTCCTCTGCCCTCATCATCCTTGGCTTTGTCATCATGTCCCCTCTCATTGTGGTGGCCATGGCTATCTACTGCAGCCTGGCAAGGCGCCTCCGTCTCTTCCTGTGCTTCCAGCCATACAGCAGGGCTGTGTACAAGGGGGTGAAGTGGTGCCGGTACGAGGAGGGAGGCCTGTGCAGCTGTGCCAGGGGCTGGAACACTCAAGTCAAGGCCTGGGTATGAGTTTGCAGCACCAGAGGTTCTGCCATAGCCAGTACACTGTTCTCCCTGCCCTGTCCCTCCCCTCCATCACCTCCCACAACCACCACCCTGAGGTCTCTGCAGATGAAGGCTGTGTAGTGCCTAGATGTGAGAGGAAGGGAGATCTTCCCATGAGCCATCTCCTACAGCTTTGTCTGTAAGTGGGTAGGACTCTGCCCACCATGAGGAAAACACAAGTTCTTAATGGTAAAAACAATGTTCAGCCCTGAAAATATCAGGGACTGCTCCCAGTGCCTGTTGCCTTCAGAGCACAGCACTGGTTCCAGTCTTGGCAGCATGTTCTGCCTCATATGGGATGTAGAGTACACGTGCATAGGATTAAAGAGGGGGGGGAGCAGCTGCTGACTTTGCTGCATGCCTTGGAGAGGTCTCTTTGGGAAAGGCAGCCTTTGGGGAAGCATCCAGCCAAGAGGAAGCAACTGTGGTTTTCCCAAGTGTTGGGCTGCCAATGTTTCCAACCTCTGGCAAAGGTGTCTGTAGGGCATTGCCTCTGTGATTTTTGGGACCCACCACTTTCCTCCACATCAGATATTCTTCCCCTGCTTAGCAACCCCTCTTTCCCATAGTGTGTAGCAGTGTTTATGCTCCTTTTGCTGTTCCTGAGTCAGGTCACTGGGTTTGCTGTGGAAATACATGCTGATCTTTGGGTCTCTTCCCTGCCAGCTGCTGAAACATGCTTGTCTGGTGATGGCTGATGGCTGTTCACCAGCAAGTAGCTCCTTGTCCTTTAGGCTGTGGTCAGGTTGTTTTGTCTGGGGCTAAATCTGGCTGAGGGTTCAAGTCAGTCGTAGGATTCCTGGCAGGAGGAGCTGAAGACTCATGGTGGCTGCTGAGCACTACATGTTCTCCCACATCTGGATTAAGAGCTTATGCCTGTGAAGGACAGTGTATAATGTTGTTTTCTGAGGGTCATGGATACCCAGATTAGGGTTAGTGCTGCAGTTTAAGAGTGGAGAGCTGGAAAGGGTTCTGAATGCTGTGAATGAACTGGTGCCCCAATAAAGCTGGGTGCCTGGAGGACCTGCTGGGGATCTGCTGAGCAGGGGAGCCCAGCCTCTGTTCCCTCCTGTGCTTCTGCACAGCTCCCACAGGGCCTGAACTGATGCTTGGCTGAGTCAGCTGGATCTCCCTCTTGCTTTCAGTAATCTCTTGAAGAAATACCCCAGATCCCCTGTCATACGACGTGCCATAAATTGCAACGGAGCGGAAAGTGCAGTGAGAAGTTGGCAGGTAGGGAAAACATATGGCAGTGATGCATGATTCTCCCCTTTCAAATCACTGTGGGTCTCTGTAGTGTACACTTGGTAGAGTCTTTGTGCTCCTGACCACTGCAAGCTGTGTATTCCCACTGGCTGTTGTTCCCCTGTCTCCCACATATAACCTCTTTAAGTGTTGTGTATAAATAAAGATCATGCAAAATCTCCACTGAGGGAGTTTCTCTCTGTTCTGTCTCAAAGCACTGGCTGCACCAGTGATGTCTCTTATACCACACTACCTATCACTGTAAGGTAAAATGTAACTTGTTTTCTTTCTGAGGGTTGCTTTTCCTGTGTACCAAAGAGGAATGAACGTGATGATTGTTCCACCCCAGAACCTGAGTGGTTGAAAGAATGTAGAGTTTGCACGTTAATATTTTTCCCTTCCTGTAGGATTCTGCAGGGTGAAAGTGCTGACTACATTGCTCTGAT
>NW_009916666.1:32130-39227 GCF_000696875.1 Nestor notabilis | reverse complement strand
AGGAATGCCCATTATATCACTGTAATGAACTGCCTGGCTTGAAAAGGGAAATGAAAGTGCAGCAAGTAATTGGTTTGAGCTGTGTTCCTTTTAAACTAGAGACTTCTGTCCTTCCATAAAGGATGTCTATTCTGAAGCTTTAATGATTACTGTTATATCTTCAGATGCTTTGAAGCAGTAAGAAGAAAAAGCTTCTTTTCTGTAGATTCTCTGAAGCTGGCAGACGAAGTGGATGGCTAAGGCAGTATTCTGCATTCCCACTTCATTTTGGGACACAGATCACAGAGGATTCACTGATTGTCTCCTAGCAAAAACAACATTAACCACAATGAGGGTGACACATGCTTCTGTACAGCTTCCTGAAGCATCATGCAGACTATTGCATAGAGTGTTTACAAATACCACCCTCTAAAAGGTCTCTGAAACAGTAAATGTCCTGTCTTTGGCTTGTCCTTCATTAAAACTAAAGATCCAGGCCCAAAAAAGGGCTCCTCCACCTGGGACCAACCCCTGGGTGGCAGGAGTGGGTTTGCTCTAAGTGATGCTCTTCGCTAAGGAGCATTAACAGCTGGTTGCAGTGCATATGAGTGCATTTATCTCTACAGTGACAAAATCCTGGTGGATAGTTGTATTCCCTTTAGATGTGCTTGGAATATGGTGGGAAAGACACACAGGAGGGGATAAACTTGGAGAAGGCATCATCAAGCTGGTCTGGTCCATACAGCTACTGAAGCAGTCCTTCGACTTGTTCCTTTAATAACGAGCCAGCACAGTCAGAAGCACAGGATCATTTCATGTTGTGCCTCAGCCCGTGAGAAGTGAAACAGCCTTCAAAAGGAAAGAGATGGCAACTGATCATCTGCCAACTGTGTTTGGTGCCATTCTTCCCTTCTGCTGTGGCCTTCTGTTTCCTCCCGGCACCTCTGCTGTCACCGTCTCTCATCTTGAAGAGTTAAAAGAGAAAAAGAGCTGGAAGTTCCTGACAGGACTGTGGAAAAACAGAAGGAAGTTCTGTTTCCTGAAAAGGAGATACTGTGCTGCTGGATAATGAGGCTTTGCCTGGAGGTGATGCTTGGTGCCTGGCTACAGATGCCTGATAGGAGCTGCTGCTTCTTTTGCTCAGCTGTCATCTAATCCAACTGCTTTTACAAGGACAGTGTTCTTAAACCTATGGTGCAAGTATCGTGGTGAACCATTCCCACTGCTGCCCCTGCAGAAGGAATTCAGAGTTATTGGCAACAGCCTTCCTAATAAACAAAAATTGATTGAATTCGGTATTTTACCTTACCGAGAGTTTTAATAACAAAGGGGAAATGAATCCACCTGCAAGCACACTTGTGTGCAGCACAGAGCTCCTGTCAGATGGCTCAGGCTGTAGCTCAGGGCTGTCCCGTGCACAACAACATGCTGTGAGCAGTGCTGTCATTCTGACGTGAACCTGAGCCTAAATTTCCTCTAGAGGGTACAGAGACATCCTTAATATCCTCATGCTTGGCTCAGATCCCGAGGGCAGCTGCTCCAGGCTGCTTTCTGCAGAGCTGATGTGCCAGGCAGGGACTGCACCCACAGATGCTGGGGGGAAAGGGTGCTACCAAGTGATGCCTGCCTCTTCCGAGCCCTCACACACAGGGCTTTGTCCTGTGAGCTCCCAGCTGAGGGCAGAGCTCACCCATCACTCTGCTTTGCTGAAGGAGGACAGAAAGAAATGCATCTTCATCTTAAAGTCCAGCTCTGTATGGATTTCATTTCCCTGCAGCATCTTCTCCACGATTCAAAGCCATCACATTAACCTGGTACTGATGTACCTCTGAAGACACTAAAATATACTTCCACCCAACAAGGTACAGTGTTTATTTGTGCTTCCCTGCTCCTCTGTCATCACCGAATGGTCCGGATCCAAAGCTGATGGAATCACTGGGAAGATGCCATGTCTCAGTGGGGGTTTAATCATGACTTACCCTTCACACCAGGGCTGGAAGCAGCTGTTCTGGCAAAGGGAAAAACAGCAGAGACACAGTTGCGTGGCCACTCCTGTGTCAGGGCTGGGAACATGCAGTGGACGTGGTGCTAATGCAGAGCTGGGCTCCTAAATCCACACACACAAAGATGTGTGCACAAGGGGGAATCATGCAGCTGAGCAAAATATAGGAGGCTTTTTACAGGCTTTCCCTGTCTCTTGTTAATGGGTTTTTAGGACTGTTGATGCTGCTCATGTGCCTCCCTTTCACCCTCCCACGTGGCTTCTCCACCACAGAAAGGTATTCTTGGTTACAAGTACTTTGTATTTCATTTATTAGCCCTTTCCTCTGTTACCAGCTGCTCACACTGCTCCTAAGTGGCTTTGTGCATAGTCAGCTAGAGCACCTAAGGACCAGCTTTCCTACACCCAGACAGGGTTTCAGGAGTCCTGCAGCCCAGGCTCAGCACCCCAGGGCTCAGCATATGTGTCTGTGTGTGGCACGGGGTTTCTCCTGGTGCTAAGAGGCAGACTCTTGAGGTCCCTTCCAGTCTAATCCACATGATTTTCATGTCCCCTTTCTTTTTCCCTTTTTTTCTCTCTTTCTGATCCAATATTTGGTCTGATGAGAGAGTACCAGGGGGTTGAATCAGCCGTCGCTGCAGGACACACAGCCTGGCCTCCCAGTGACTAAGTCATTCACCCTCCTTAGCACAAAATCTCCTCTTAGTTATAAGCATCAGCTTGAGAGTTCTTCATCACCTCTGATGCCTGGTAAGACATGAAGAGCTCTTCAAGGCTATGAAAAACACACAGAGGGGCACGCTGAGACCAGTGCTCTGTGTGAAAGAACCAGGATCTGCAGCCAGCATTTCACGGTCAGTTCCTTGGATAGGAAATCACCCAGAAAGAACTGAAAGTGCCAAAGCAGGCAACTCCCCTCGAGCCATAGCAGGGTAGATTCTTATATGAACAGTATGAAGCAGCCTCTCTGAGCCAGGTTTATGGAAGGTGAAAGAGAAATTCACTACAGCTGCAAGGGAGGGGATGAGTCCAGTGTGTAAAAGTTTCCTCCTCACAAGGAAGTGCTGTCACAGCTTGACAACACTGAGCTCATCACCTCACCCCTCCGCTTCCATGGGCAGACTTGATCATGGGCCTCAGCGTCCCTGTTGTATGTGTTTATGGAAACTACATACAGGTTATATATGGATTTAATATGTAAGAAGAAGAGCTTCTCTCAACATACAGGCCTATTAAGGAATTTCTCTGATTTGTCCTGTGTAAGAGCTCGTGATGAGAAACATTCCTGAAATAAAGAACAAGCTCTTCTCTGCCACAAGCATAGATCTGACTTAGCATTGCTGAGACCAGTGGAGACACTCTAGATGTGCAGCAGGGTGAATGACAGGGAAATTCTAAGCCAGGGGAAACAAGGAACTGAATAACCAGTTCCCTGCTCCCTGCATTTGCTAGTTGAAGCTGGAATGTTGAAGCCATTTCCCAATGCTTTCAGCTGGATATTGGTCCTCTGATGCCTTCAGTTATTGGAGCACTCAGCTGGGGGTAGAGCAAATAAGAACCATCTGTCAAGCTGAACTGAAATGAGGAAGATCTTCTTTTAGAGCCAAGGACAACATAGCATTTATTGGAAGGATGCTGAATTCCTCCTTTGAGGGAGACTAGTTGGGAAGGAAGCTGGAACCTTCCACACACATGAGGGGAAGTCGAATGCAGGCTGTTAGCTCCAAGGGTAAGGTTATTGCTGCCTGGGCTATTGTCTGAGACCGAAAACTGAGCATCCTCCTGCTCCCAGTGGAGCTCTGTCTGCACTGGGAAGGCTGTTAGAGTCTGGTGCTGGGAATGATCCCAGCTAGCGCCATGCAGCATGTAGCAAAGAGAAGGGACCAGGGCTACGTGTCTTGTTGGGATAGTTCCTCTAGCACCCAGAGCACAGCAAGATGTATTAAAAGGAACCAAATTCCATATGAATTGCAAGTACTCACACTGCTTCTTCCTGAGAGTAAGAGTTACTAGTCTCTTGCAAAGTGCTCTTAGGTTGGCTACTCCTCTCGATCTCTCCACAGGCAGTTCAATACTCCATGTGCTTAGTGTTCCGTGAACAACTCTCTGGGGTAATTTGCCATGGATCTGCATGGTAACATAATTCCAATAACATGTATCATGGACAATTTCTTTTGCTCTTTATATTTGTGTTACTAACTGCTTAATTGTAACTTAAACGTCTTCAGGGAAATTTCCATAGTCCTTCACCTCCCTCCTCATTCTCCGAGTCAACAAATCACTGCGGATTGTTCCAGCTCTGCTGGAAAACTCACTTAGAATGAATGGAAGTGATTAAAGAAAGAATAATCAGGGAGTGCCTGCCAAGGGCTCCTTCACTCATCAGCTGCTCCTCGAAGGATGTAAGTGCCTGCAGAGTGGGTCACAGCCTGCAGCCTGTCCTGGGAATACCAGGATTTGCCTGGGGAGCTGTGGGAGCTGGTGTCCAAATGAAAGGGGCAAAGGTGGGGATGGAAGTGGTGATTTAAGCTGGTACATCCAAGCCTCAACCTACACCAAACTAGTCCCTCATGGTACAAATGCCCACAGTTTGTCCCCTCTCCAGGAAGCCCTGAAGGAAACAGGGAAACTGTGTGTGTTTTCTACCCGGCTTTGTTAGATGCTGATAGCACTCGGAAGCCATCTGCCAGGCACATGTTGCCAACGGGCCTCTTGTTTAGAGCTGCAGAAGAATGTGAAAATGAATATACTTCATTTAAAAAGCCAATAGTAACACAAAGAGTCGGATGGGCACATCTGACACTGTACACAGCAATTCCCAGGTCTTTTCAGACCTGGAGAGTGCAATTCAGACCCCCCTACCAGTTACCATCACTTGTCTCTGTTCAGAGGTCTGCATGTTAAAAACAAACTGGAAAAGAAGTGGGAAAAGAGGCTGTTGGAGTCTGGGATGGCCAGAAATCAAGATTTCACTTTCAACTTGCCCGACTAGAGAAGGAGAACTATCTGGGCATCACCAGCACCTATGGGTTTCTGAAAAGCAAACCTTTCCTTTCCAAACCTTCCCTTTCCAAACCTTCCCAATTAAATGCAAGTGTTGCCCCAAGTCACTCAGCACCTTTGTTTCCATATCTGAAGAATCATGTTGCTAACCAGGGCCAAGCAGGCAATGCCAGGGGCTCTGCAGGTCTCTGCTGTGTTTCCTGGCACCTCCATGCACTGGAAGTTGTCCCCATTCGAGTTCTCATCATACGTTTGTTCATCATAAGAAACTTAAAGGGGAAAAAAACCCACTTTGTTTCTCAAGGGGAAAGAAGGGGGATTGTTTCCAAGGAAAACAGATTTATATCTGTTTATCTATCGGCTTATGTAGCTCTTGTGGAGGGAGGGATTGTGCACCATTAGGTGTTGTCTTAAAGGACACTTTGCCTCACAGCTTCAGATTAGCTACTGTGTTCTGTGCCACAGAACCACGTGCGGCAATGCTGAGGAGTGTGAGCTGCTGCCCCAGGAGCCAGGACTGAGTCAACCCGGACCAGGGTGGTTCTTGGGTTCTATATCTGCACTGGCCTCTGGTGTTTTGGTTCCCCTTTAGCTGTCATCTCCCAGGCTGGAATTTCCCCTCGCCTCATGCCGCAGCTTGTCCTGTGCCTGCAGGAGCAGCAGTTCCCCTGTGCCCAGGCCTCAAGGTGGTGCTGCGGGGCCGGGGCTGGGCGATGGGAGTGCCTGGTGCAGCCATCGGGACGTTTTGCCTTGGGACACCCGGTCCTGGGCACTGTGCTCTGTTACCTGACTACCGCCGGCACAAAGAACGCAAGACACAACTGGCTTCATGGGGTTTCGTGCCCAGACTGAGAACCCCCAAAGCCGTGGGGCTGGGGGGAAGCAGCACTGAGCACGGGCTGGATCAGTGTCTCAATTCAAGTCACAGCATCACTATCCTGGGGACTCTTCTTCCAGCCCTGCACCTGGGCACTCATTCTGGTTGAATGCCTTCTGCTTCACAACATGTCTCACTGGAGTTTTGGCCTGGTCTGGTCCTTTATAGCTGGTGAGGGAAGGAGTATATGATGGTATATCCCATATATATATGTATGATGGCATAATCCTATGATCTGTTCCTGGAATCTAGTGTCATTTCACAACAGAAAGCTCAAGGGGATCAGTGTGCCCTGGCACAATGCACACACTTTCTGTCAGTGCTGGCAATCACCTCCCAAGCCTTGTCACTGCTCTCCCTTTGACCTTACCCAAACCACATTCCGAATTCCAGCCCGACTCCCACAGAGCTGAGCTGCCAAGGGGAATAATCCCTCTGCCTATCTGCTGCCATCACTCCCTTGTGAAAGAGCAAGGCTGGGCAATGCTCCCGGGGTGTGCGGTGGCAACCCAAGCATAGGATCTAAACCCCATTCCCTGCCTGGGGCCTGCTCCCAGTGGGAAAATAGGGACATTTATCAGGACAACAAAAGAGGCACTTTTCATGGGAGGCGCCCTGAGCTGTCCACATCGGATGCTCAGTGCTGCAGGGTTGTTGTTGCTGTCACCGTTTTGCTTTGCATTTCTCCTCTCTGCCAGCACATGAGCTCATGGAAACGCTGGCAGTGGATGTGGGCAGGCAGGGCAGCCCGCAGGGTGCTGGGACCAGCCCACGGGGTGGGTGGGTGCATCGGAATGCCAGCAGCAGTTCAATCCCAGTCTGTTTTCCAAGCCAGCTCCTCCCTGGCCACGCAGCAGAGGTGTGAGTGACTGCAAGCAGGAGCAAGGAGGGAGGACACCCAGCACCCGCACTGGTTACACCAGCTGAAGTGCAAAGCTGTGCTCCAGGAACGCTGGTTTGCTGGCAGCGCTGCCCAGAGCACCTGTCCTTGGATTCCTGCCCTGAACCCAGGTCTAAGGACTCCTCTTTCCTGAGCCAGCTGTAAGGAGTGAAAAGATGTTTGCCCAGGACATTCCCAGCATTCGGTGAGATGACTGAGAGCTGCTGGAGGGGGCACTCGCCCTTACAGAGCATCCCAACATTGAGCCATGCCACCTGATGAGCATTTAAGGGGTTGTATGTAGCTTCCCAGCCAACCAGCATGGAAGCTCTGTAAGTCCATGGCAGCAGAGACAT
>NW_009916666.1:21098-32099 GCF_000696875.1 Nestor notabilis | reverse complement strand
AATTACTGCTGCTCACCTGCAAGCACTGCTCTGTTCCTGCTCTTCAGCAGCAGGGTTAATAAACCAGGGTGGTAAAATTACTCTTTTATCAACACTTTCATCTGCATGGCACCAAGCAGGAGGCTGCTGAAGCACACTGAAGCCTTTGTGAAGTGTTGCAATCCCCATCACTTTGTTTACGAGTGTTCTGCCCATCTGATTACCAGTGCAAGGGAGTGAGCACAACTTCCAAGCCCCTGCAGCTACCTCGTCCCTCTCCAGTGAGCATAAAGGAGTGAGAACCTCCCTAAGGAACATGCTTTTAGATAACACAGTGAAAACTGCAAATAGAAAGTGACTGGGCCTGGCTTGGGAACTGAAAGGGACGGTGGCCAAGAGTGTGAGGGGAGCTGGCTCCGAGTCCCCTGTCTGCAGGAGAAAACATTGGCTCTAGTGGGTGTCACTATGAAAGCAATCTGCACTTGGGATCTGGAGTTCGTAACAGCCCTGCTGCTGGTGAGCTGCTTAGCACATCCCTGGCATCTCCAGGGCGTGAGACTGAGGAGGATACAAGTAAAGGCTGTGGAGGATTTCCCACAAACACAGACTGGTTATTGCCCACCTTCAATACTGCTGAAATTACCTTTAATACTGCTGAAGGTAACTTGTTTCAGACATCTGGGGAGGAAGAAGGGAAAACACAGTTGTCCTTTTTCTTCTCCTGTGGTGTTTCAGCATATCCATGTCAGGCTCTGGAAACCTGGGAACTTTGACCAGATCTACTGGCACAAGTTATCTTACTGGATATATAGGGGAGAGCTAAAAAGCCATTCATAGCCCTTTTAGGTACTGGAGTTTGTCCTGACATCCTGTCTCTGGGGCTGCTTTGTAAGACAGGACATCACTGCATGAAGCAATTTGTTCCACTGTCGACACATGTGGTGGGTTCAGCATCATAAAGGACAAACCATCCTGGGAAGGAGTGCTGTGTCCAACCAGAAGACACCGACGTGTTTCTGCCCCCCGAGACTGGGTGGGCAATCCTCCAGCAGGTATAAAGCAGGCAGGATGTGCGGGGCTGGACCTGGCTTTCAATGGTTTGTGTGAAGCTCAAGGAGAGATAAGAAACAAGGCCAAAAAAACAAATCCCAAACAACCCAGTCAGGAAAAGCGGTGCTGTCTGCTTTGCTTCTCTGCTTTCACATGCTGCCAGTTTCGCTTGCGCCTGCTTTCATTGTTTCCCAAGTACAGAGCAGAGAGCTAAGGAAACCAAGCCCTGGACCCTAAACAGATGAACAGAAGTAAAAATAGAAGCCAGGGGAGCAGACTTCCTCCCAGACATCAGCATCTTGCCGCTGAAAGCCAAGAATATCTGCTTGGCTCCTGGAAAGTCTCCCTGAGACCTTCACCAGCATCCCCCAGGCTGTTCCAACACCAGTCGTAATGCTGGGGGTCTGCCTTGGGAAGACCTGCTGAGCCAGTGTTCCAGAGCAGACTGTTCACAGCCCATTCCCATGGACATCAGCAGACTTATGGAAGTGTTTGTTGTCCAGTTTGAAAGCTTTGGTGCCATATACTCAGGAACCAAACTGGGCTCCTCCGTCTCACTCCTGCTGCGTGTGGCTCTGTGAGTGGGGATGTACATGGAGATACTCAAGCAACTTCTGGATGTGGGTTTGATATGACCCATTCGTTTATCAGTAACAAATACAGTGCCTGGTCTGCAGCAGTATTTTACTGCAGGTGTGAGGAGCAGAGGCCTGGGAGAGCTCTGCACTGGGGGGGGGACCCAGAGGAAGCTTCCTCGAAGCCTCTGCAGCCAAGCAATGGCTGAGCTGGGGAGGACAGAGAAATGCTTGTCCTGAAAGAGGACCTGGGGACCTGGATCCGCCTCTCCACGCCACTGGCTTTAGGAAGCCCTCACACTGCTGTGACCCAGCCTGGTACCAGGGAGAGTTTAGCCTTTTGCTTTCTATTTTAGCTATAGTGACCGTGGTTCCATGTTGGCTACTGGCCCTTAGAGTCCCACCTTTCAGCCATCCTGCATCCCAAAGCCTTCCTAAATCATCTGCTGCTGAGACGTGAAGAGAGTCCTTCCACTCACACAGCACTCAGTGTGTGTCAAAGGAACAAGTGTTAGCTGAGTCCAGCTGGAAAATAAACGTCCTTATCTCTCGAAATGAGCTCAGCCCCGTTCAGGGACTGATTTTCCTCCTGGAGACTCCGGCTTTACCACAACAGCGCTTGGGAAGGGGGAAAGAGACCCAACCAGCTTTCTGCAAACTGCCTTTCGCTGTCTCTTATTTCTTCTTCCCCTTCTCACACTGCCTTTCCCCTCTTGAGGTCTTAACCATGGGCAGTGAGGGTGGAATTGCACCAGCTCTGGGGGCCAGATGCTTTAACAAAGCCCACTTTTCCTGCAGGCACCAGCTGCTCTTCACGCTGCTGCCGACACGGAGTTGCCATTTAATTTGCTCTTGCTTCCTGACTCCATCTGAGCCAAAGGCACCAGGCAGACACTCTGTGAGCAATACTCTGGCATTTGCTTTCTAGTCACAACTGGGCTCCAGATACCTGGAAATCCAGAGGGGAAAAAGAAGCATGGAGACAAAATCAATCAGTTGGGCTTCTTCAGACCACAAGAGGCTTTTAGTTCAGGTTAGAGGGCAGAGTTCATGCAACCTTCTGATTAACTTATTAATAATGCAATACTCCATAGCCTACATAAATAGAGTGAGACAGAAACCCTTTTGCCTTGTTGCAGTTAAGGCTGTCAGGCAGCTGGGTAAGGGTGTGATAAAAGAGCTGTGCTGTTTTCCAGTGTGCTCTCAGACAGACTCTGTGCCTGCCTGTCTGCATGGGCGAGACCATTCCTGTCTCTGCAAACCAGTTTCCCTTGGGATTTGCTGCGGGTGGAACTCACCTCAGCTGCTTGGTTTCTCTCATCAAGGACCTTGCCTTGATGCTTGGTGCTTGCCTTGGTCATTTAACTTCTTGTTGCTCTTTGCCATGGTTTTGACCACACAGATGTGGTAGCCAAAGGGTGTGATGCACCTTTGGGGTTGTCTCATGAACACAGATGGAGAGCAAGGTTTGTTATGACACATGAGCTGGAAACATACAGTTTGAGATTTCTTGGCGTACAAAGGTTGTAGCAACAGAATTCTCTCATTTATACCAGAAAGGATGCTTTGGGTCATGCTGATGCTAATGAGGGAAGTTAACCCTCATCCCAGCATAGCTGCCGGCTCTTCAGTACAGGGGGTGGATGCAAAAAAGGAATATTTATAGTGGATTTGTGAGCTTAAATAAAGGTCAAATCCCAAGGCAGCAATGTTGGTGTCCCCAGCTTCCTCTCTTCGTAGGCTGTTGGTGTTGGTAGAAGGATACATCCATGGCAATCTTGTCTGGAATCAGTACACAGTGTTTTGCAGCATTCCAAGTGCTTTGTGAGTGCTACAGCAGCAGGTTCTCTTGCCACTGTGAATGTGAACTGGGAGGGATGCTGGGGTGGATGCTGGCACTTCAGTGGTTGTTACTATGAACAGAACAACTCCATGTCCAGAGGAAGGAAACACTTCTCTGGAGCAATAGAGATGTTCTGAGCCATGTCACAGTAATTCACAGGCTCCCACTAACAGGGGTTAGAAGGAAATGCCCCATCCCTGGCAGGGTTCAAGGCCAGGTTGAACACAGGGGCAGGGGGTTAGAACTGGATGAGCTTTAAGGTCCCTTCAACCCAAACCAGGCTGGGATTCTGTGAAAACCGGGAGGGCAGCAAGTCCCCTTTCTTGTCCCAGGACAGACTAGAAGGATATAAGAGAGCCACAGGACTGAGGCTCACAGAGACAACAGTGGCTGTTCTCCTGTGTAACTCTCTGTACCCCAGGAGAGAGGCTGCTCAGAACAGATGCTCCATCTCCCTGTCAATCCTGCTGCAGATGGGCTGCTCAGCAAAACCCCATGAACATTCTGGAGACAAGAAAATGCTCTCCAAAGCCTGGCCAAGTGTTTCTCTGCCGCAAGACATTCACATGAGGTCACTGCTGGAGTTCCTCCCGCTGTCTGCACCATTCACAACCAGAAATGAAGAGCTTTCTCTGTGGGCTTGAGCCCCCTCATATGCAGGGTGCCTTACCATGGTCTGCCATAGGAGGTATCTGTCCCTGCGTTCCTGCTGGCACCCTTTTCAGCACTGTTATGTCAGCTACAGAAGGACTCAGGATACGTATTGCAGCATACATGACATGCAGTCTCCAGCTTTCATGCTCCTTCCAAAACTTCAACACAGGAAAGTCTTGTCATCACTGATTAATGAGCAACTGGAGCAAGAGCGAGCCCAGGAATCACTGCACTGAAGCTGCTTTTTGATCTGAAATCCTGGAAGATGTTTGATTCCGACTGGAGTCAGGTCTAACGTAGAGGAGTGAAAAGAATGCCTTTTGCTGTGTTCTCCAGCTAGCAAAGGCTGATGAGAACTGAAGCAGTGTCTCCTCACATGTAGCCATAGACATAGTCAGAAGGCCCAGGAGAGAAGAGTGAAGAGCTCCCAGAACTTCCCCTCTGCTTTGGAGATGTGCAAGGAAGTCTCTACAAGGACAGGAGGTTGCCCAGTGATGCAAGTGATAACATAAACAGCCTCAGAGGGAGGCTGCACACAAAAGGCCCTTGTTTTTGAGCTTCCCAGTGCAATTCTGCATCTGTTTGCCTTGTTTCCCCTTCTGTGACACTCTCCATGGTGTTTCATGCATCATTCCCATTTCTGACAAGCTTGCAATGGCCTTTCTAGAGCTTGTCAGTCACCGAGCAGAGGGCAGAGACAGAGCACGTGAAAAGGGAAGCTCAAACTGGCTCCTGGGTGTCTTTCATGGGGGAAGTATCAGAACAGGGACATCCTTGACAGGTGCCAGGATGTGGTGCAGAGGCAGAAAAGCCCCATGTGCCAGGCCCCCCTCTGTGTGATAGACAAGCAGGTCGAAGGGTTGGGGCAGGCCCCACACTTAGAGCAGCCCAATGGGAACAGAACCTGTCTGCCACTAGCACAGCAATAGCAGCACCCAAGTTACCTGCTGAATGTGTCTAAGGGGGAGAACTTCCTTTTTTCCACCCTACATCCCAAATCTCTCTCTCTTTCTATCTGTGTGTATGCAGCTTTGGTTAGCCTCATCCTTTGAGAACTGGGAGTGAAAATAGCTGTGGCAGTGGTAAGTGTTACTTCATTTCTTACTTGGTTCGGTTCTGCAGCTGGGAAGGGGAGGAGCAGCTGGAATTGTGATCATTCACGTTTTCAGTAAAGACCAGGCTTTGGTGTGAGTGTTACAGAGATGTGGGTCTGTGTCAGTGTTCAGCTGTTGCTGTTTCTGGTGTGCTAGTGCGTTTAGTGGCATTCCCAGTGACCTGCCACCTTCTTGGGCAATTTCTAGGACCATTCTCCAGGAGTTTGCTGCAGTGGCAGGTTTCCCTAAGGCTAACCTGCTTAGAAACCCCACAATGGGCTTCACTTCTTTTCCGGCTCAGGTAATGCTGCTTATTTGATCGATTCCTCTTTCTTCTCCTCTAAGGAGTGTAGTCACAGATCCAGATGTCAGCTTAAAAGTGCCACTTGATGCTACTTCATGCATCTGTTGAGACAGGAGCTGACAGTGGCAGTCCCCAGGTAACTTAAGCAGATGATGGTGTAGACAGCAAGGTGTATTTATGTGCAAAGGCTAAAGGAGTGAGTCAGTGCTCACCCAGGGAGGTTGCCAAGACAAATACACTTATTCCAGGGTGCTTTGGGGTGGCTCTGAGCATCTATTTACTGACTAATCTAGTGAGAAATACCTGCAGCACTTCTCTAGCTCCCCATGTCCCAGTTCAAGGCACGGACATAGTGTTATCTGTGGCAGAGCTTTAGGTCAGTTGCTATTAAAGCTGACTATATGCAAGGTCTGATTGTAGATGTAAGGGGTGTGACTGGGGCTGGATAACCCTGCCCATAGGAAAAACTAACCTAGAAAGCCAGCCTAGAGTGCTGGCTCTCTTTGCTGTAGGGACCAGGCTGGGTATGAGATGTGAAGCTCCAAAGGTAGAGCTGGACAAGAGAAGCTTTGGTTAAACATTTGCAGAGAGCAAGTGTATGATGCTCCCACTGGTGGGACTCTGCATTCATGGTGTCTTAGCCCTGAAAATAGATGGGAATTGTTTTGATTGCTTTGCATCATGTGTCAAGTCACCTCTTTCTTTATGGACTACTGGAATTGCAGCTATTTCCCTAGTCTGACGTGGGAGGAGTATGAGGCTGGCAGGATTTCCAACCTAGGATCCCATGCCCCATCTGCCTTCTCTCAGCTGGAAACAGCAACGTGCTGATGTTAAGTCTTCCTTTGCTCCAGAAACCCGACCAGCTCTGCTCCCTCATGCCAGAAAGCCAGATTTCCACATGGAAACACTGTGGGAGATGGTGATGGAGTAAGGAAGGTGGCAGTCTGTGTGGTTTAATGCTTGTCTCTGCTGCAGTCCACGTGTTCAGTGTGGTGTTGGCTTTAATGTGGCAGCAGATAAGACCTTTCTCCAGCATTTACTATGTGGAGTAGTGTGGTTGGCCTGGCCTGTCTGTGGCTTGCATGCACCAAAGCCTGGATCCACAAGGCAGGACAGCTCCATAACTTGCTGAACACGTGGAAAATGAAGAATCAGTGCCCTGAAGGAGAAGCTCAGACCTGACTCAGAGCTCATCCCGTGCTCTGCTCTGACACTACCCAGCATGGGGGGGACAAGTCTCCAAGTATTAGAGGAGCAGAGAGGGAGCCCGCCGGGGTCAGCTGGGCTGGAGGAGCCCTGCTGACAGTGCAGGACTCATTCCCTTCCCTCCCACTCACACTCCAGCTGCTTTGCTGGGTTCACACAAAAAGGGTGATTGTGTTTTGTGCTTGAGGCTTTGTTCCTGCTCACATGTTTGTGCTTTATTACTGAGAGGGGGTGAAAAGCTTCAGATGAAAAGTGATTCCGCAGCGAAGTCTAGCTTAGAGTCTACTCCTAAACCCTAAAACTGAAGGTCTGATGTTCCTTACTGGCAGCCTGGACCACAGAAATGCCATCTACAGTGAGAGTCTGGAAATCCCTGTCCCAGAGTGGCCCAGCTTTGCTCTTTGGCTGTAGCCACAGACACGCTGAACCTGTTCCATCCCAGCACACCAGTGTCCAGACTCCTCATTCTGGAACCAAGCTGCTCTGTTCTCACAGGCTGCTGGCCTGAGGGTGAAAAGACTGGTACCTCTGTTCCCCTCCCTCCACCAGAGAAGGTTGCAGGGCTGGGAGCGGAGAGGCTCTGGCTGTCACCTGGGTATTGAGGCTGATCGAAAATGAGCCTCATCCTGCCCTGGATCCCAGGCTGTGAGCAGAGAGCACAGCTTGGCCAGCACTCCTGCAGCTGTGCCTGAAGTGGGGGCCAGCAGCCTCTCCTGATAGGAACTTACAAGCCATGTGCTGCTTCCCCTTCCTGTTGTGACTGGATATGGGTCTGAGGGGGGCTCAGCACCAGCTTCGCCTGCTTCCCCACACCCACCAAACTAAGGACCTGGCAAGATGTAGCCAAGCCTCTAAAAATAAAGCACACCTGAAACACAGCCACTGCTGATGGGAACAGAAACTATCCTGCGCTGCTGTTTTCCTCCAGTCCCTACCATGGATGGGTTGCACCAGGGCATGAGCTTGTGAGGGGGGCTGCTATCCTCATAGCCTCTCCTTTCGCAACCACTACCTGCCACGGTTTGAGACGAGAGCCAGAGATGGATGGAACAGTGCTGTTGTCCCAGTTAGCTGCTGTAAGTCATGACAGAGTTAACCCAGACCTTCACAAACCCACCCAGCAGTGTCAGAGCCTGCAGAGCTGCACGGGGCATTGGCTGTAAACTGCCTTAATTCCTGGTGCAACTCAAAGACACAGGGTACAGAAGGTGAAACAGGCAAAATAGCCTCCTGGGGAGGAGAAGCTGAACCTTTGGCTTTGTGTCATTACGGGCTCCTCCCTTAGACACCCTGCAGACAAAGCAGCCCAGGAAGACTGCCCAAAGACATGAGACTCCTGTGTGTGCGTGCAGAACGCTTCCTGTGCCGTGCCTTGCTCTCCCGTGTGCCTGCACGCTGCTCCAGGTTGTCTTCTCTCTTGGGCTGACATGTGAAGAGACTACAAAGTGTACAGAGAGGCTGAGAACTTGCTGTTCAGTGGAAACCAGCAGCTTATTGCATAGCTGAAAATTCCTCAGGAAATTCCTTAGGCCAGCTCTCTTAAATTTGGCTTTTCCCGGTTGTCTGGGCTTTCCTAGCAGGATGGAGATAGTGGATGGAAGTAGAGCAATAAGGAAAATGATCCACTCCAAAGAATACCCTTTGGTTTAAAAACTGACCACTACATCCAGACCTTGTTTGTACTGCTTAGAAGTGGCTCCAGTTTTCAGAGCTACTCTGCTTCCTGGCAAGCAAAGTGTGTTATAGTCTGATCCAGCTGGGAAGAAGGAGGCAGGAATCTGGCCTTAGAGACTCCAGGGTTGTGATTCCACATGCAAAGCTGAGTCTGAGCATGCTGGCAAGTCCTGCACGACCAACCCCAAGTCCTGTTTGCACTTCAGTCAGTTCTGTCAGCGTGTCCCATTGGCAAGGATGCTGGTCTGGGTTTGACCAAGAGGCTGCAGTGCAGCCTGGCTTCGGGAAAACCAGGTTTCACTTTAACATAGAGGGTGCTTTATTCTCCAGGGACCACTTATTGGAAGTGCTGGATCTGGAATGAAAGGCATTTCCAACGTGAGCTGAAAGCACAGGACTGTCAGCAGTTCTTGGCAGGGAAGCTGATGCATGTGGACAGCCACTACTATCTCTGGCAGTGGGATGGAGGATGCGTTATGACAACCCAGCACATATTAACTCAGCCTGCTGCACACAAGAGGAGCCTCTGCAGTAACTGGGACAGAAGGGGCCAGAGATTTAGCTGTGTCTGACCTACCTGACAAAAGGAGCAATCCAGAAGCCTCTCAATGAGCAGTGAACCACTTACATTGTCTTTTTCTGTTTCTCCTCTTTTACCCCTTCACTACTACCCATCTCAGTTGTGAACCACAGGCAGGAGCAAGGGGAAAAGGCAGTCTCTGGGCCTGGGGTACCCTGGGTTCAGATGGGTAAGTGAGCTGGGCTGTGGCAGACCCCTCAGGCCCGAGTGCCACAGCTCTGCTTTACACTGCTGGCATCCAGCCCTCCTGCTTTGCCCCCCCTCTGTATCAGGTTGCTCTTTGACCTGCTCCTGGGACTCTGCAAGTGATCTCATTTGTTCCTACAGATTTAAATCAGTTCAGAGCCCAGAGGTAAGGTGAGAGCAAGAAGCTGCTTGAACTCCATGGGAGTTTGTGAGCTTGTAAACAGACATCATAAGCTCAAAGTGCTGCATACAGATGTCTCTTTCCTGCTATCATCCCTTTCAGCCCATGAGTGAACTGGGAGTATTAGCTCTTAACAGTCACATCTGCTTTTATATCTGGCTCAAAATAGCCGAGCAATGCCCCACACCAGCCCATCACTGCAGTTCTTAAATGCCTTTACAAATGGGAAAGCACCAGCAGCTGCTGTTAGCTCTGGGCCACTTGTTCTGAAGACAATAGGAGCACTGTATCGTTAAAACATGGTTCCTGTACATCCCACAGTATAATTATGGGATCTCTTGCCCTGTTGTACGGATTACATGAGATGCAGCTCAGTCTTGGAATGGTCCACTCATTCAGGGCACACCTCCTCAGGCCTGGGACACTGTTAGTGACTGGTGGTGGGAGCTTAACATATGATGTGTTTAGCAGTAAAAACTATGGGAAAATGGAAGTGGGAAGACATTTGTCTTCCCAAGTACCTTTGTGTTGAGGCCCTGCTTTCCAGGAAGTGGGTAAGCATCCGTTTGCTGATGGGAAGTAGTGAATAAGGTCCTTAATTTGCTTTGCTTTATTAAACTGCCCTTACTTTGACCCATGAGTTCCTTGGTGCTGGTGGGTGCTCAGCTGCTGGCTGGCATTAGCACACCACACAACCCTCCCCCAGCTATAAAACCCCCTTGCAGTCAAGATGCTCTTTACATCAAGATGTTCTTCAGCAGCTTGCTCACATGTTCCAGCACTGAACAGCCACTACATAATCCCAGTGAGAAGTGGAAAAAATGGCTCTTTTTATAAAGGAAAAGGCATTTCACTTATAAATGCTCCTCCACTCCTGAAATGCTGGGGTATGACTCAAATGTGTGCCCTTTCACTCATTCTCTGACGCTCTTTCTAAATGCCATTGCAAAGAGCTAGTGGGCTGCTACAGTTGTCTAGAATGTTAGCAGAACCAAAGCAGGGATGAAAATGTAGGAAGGGACCAGACAAATGGGATTGAGTCCCAAAAGCGATGCCAGCCACATGGCTGGTGAATCTGGCATCAATCATGCAGTGAAGAGACACTATTTACCTTGGATTTACCAGGATTCTCTCTGGCATCCTGCTCAAACTGCTCCCTCCCCACTTGATTTAGCTGATGCTGATTGTCAGGGTGAATTGGCACAGCATTATTACCATTTCCTTTTGCATTGCTCCCCCAAGCACATGTTGTCCAGACCTCATAGAACCTGAGGAGCAAACTGTCTGCTGCCCAACAGCTAGAGGGAACGGAAGCCTCTCATATGAGCAGGCAACTGCTTAGAGAACCTCATCCCTCTTGTGCATAAGCCATGGAAATAACACACTGGTAGACACAAACATAAATGCCTTCATTTTGAAATAGGCTGCTGCAAGTGTATGCCAAAGACATAAGGATGCTTCATAGAACCTGAGGAGCAAACTGTCTGCTGCCCAACAGCTAGAGGGAACGGAAGCCTCTCATATGAGCAGGCAACTGCTTAGAGAACCTCATCCCTCTTGTGCATAAGCCATGGAAATAACACACTGGTAGACACAAACATAAATGCCTTCATTTTGAAATAGGCTGCTGCAAGTGTATGCCAAAGACATAAGGATGCTGCAGTGACCCCAT
>NW_009916666.1:14837-21082 GCF_000696875.1 Nestor notabilis | reverse complement strand
CCCCCTCATGGCACTGTTTCTGAAGTATTTTCTTATTGCTAGGTGTTATCAGGCTATTTTTAAGAGGGTCCTGATAATCCTGCAGCCAGTCCTTCACTATTAGTATGGGAAGCAGCCTTTCCCAGTGTGGTGACACTAACCTGGGTGGTTGCATTACTCCAGAGTAAGTTTTTCCTCACATATCCTAAGTTTTAGTGTAACACTGCTGCAAGCTACTGCACTGCACCCCAGCAGTGGCTCTGTGTTTGCGTTGGATGACTCTTTAAGATGCTTTGGGCTGCAAGAGATCTTCTATAAGCTAGATCTTACCTCACTGTGGAGTCATTCCCAGTCATTGGGCGGCTTTTGGGAAACACAAACCTGGTGAATGCAGGAGTAAACACGTCTATTTTTGTAGTTTGTCTTCAAGTCAAACCAAAATAAGAGCTGACTTGAGGCTGGAGATGTGTGACACGCTGGTAACTGAGACCTGGCAGCACGGGGCCTCATCCTCTCTGCTGACTTACAGAGGCATTTCTGGAGTCAGGGCAGCTCCTGCCCTCCAGCCACGCAGCCTGGAGCTGTTTAATGTTGTGTGATGTGCTGGGGCAGGCAGATGAGCCACCCGTGCTCAGTGCCTCAGGAAAACCTGCGTGATTCAGTTGCTGTCTGCATCTTCTGTGTCACCATGAGCCTGGGTCTTGCCTTCCAGCACAAGAGCCTGGTGCATGCGATCAAGTTGGGTTAGAGGCACCTTGGACTTCGCACCCGTGTTGGGCTGCACAGGCTTTCCCTGGAGTTCAAGGGGGAATTTCCTTCATCATTCTCCCTGTGTCGCTTTGCTTCCTCTCCGAACAGGGACTTTCCAAATTGCCATATATAGAATAGCCCCTCCAACCAAAAACTGTTGCGTAGAGCTGAAAAAGGGCTGTGTTTCCAAAAGCCTCTTTGTTCCAGCTGCAGGAATTTGTCTCCAAGAGGATATTGCATCTCTTTAGAAACCGTGTATTGTTGACGTCCCCAGAATGTCAGGGCAGCTGCAGCACGCCAGCAGGGCTCAGAACCATGGGGCTGAGGCTTGTGCTGTGCAGGAGACGTGTGGACATGTCTGAGACTTGGTAACACCACGCTCAAAATAGAGTAGATTGGGAGGTGGTGCCTTTCATTTGAGTTTTGGTTTTACTTTTACAGTGTTTAACTGTTCCTGTAATGTGGCCATGGTAAAATGATGAAGATCCTGTGTGAATTTCAGTCAAGGCAATGAAAGGTGGAGAACATGAGAGGGAGCTGAGCCCGGGCTGAGATCTGTATCCAGGTTCTGCTCCCATCTAAACAGGAGCAAACCTGGAGTGGTACAGCTGGCTTCAGGGTGCAGGATGCCACTAGGCAAGAGTCAGCACGTGCATGCACCAGCCTTACTGGAAACAGGATCTGTCAGTTACAGGAAAGCTTAAAAATAAAACCAAATTGTGTAAGATCTAATTATTTTCCAGGCTGTTTTTTCCTGCTTCCCCCTATCCCAGCAGGGCTCACAGGGAGATAAAGGCTGAAATGTCTCCAGGCTGCAGGGTGTGAATGGTGTTCACATCAATAAACTAGCAAAAAAGGGAATTATTCTAAGATGAGCAACCCTTCCGTGGAAAGATTTCCTTGGGAAGTGAGTAATGGAAAGAAATCACCTCCAGGTACCTACCAGCCCTCACCAAGGGACTCTGAACATGCATCTCTGAGCCCAGGGAACCAGACCTGTAGCATCTCTGGCTCACTGTCTTTGCCGTTTCTCTGTACCACAGGTTCTCGGGCAAAGGGGCAGAAGGGGGACAGGCAGGAGCAGATGGAGGCCTGGGTTAGTTGATGAGAAGCAGATGGTTTGCAGTAGGGCAATACTTGCTTCCTCCAGCCCATCCCTTCCACATCCCAGGTCCAGAATACAACCAGTGTGAGAACAAGTAGGACACATTTGCCAGCAGAGAACAAGGATGCGACTGCACAAGCTCTTCACTCAGCAGTGGGCTGGAAAGCCTTTTCCCTTCTTGGCTGCTGTCATGGTCAATACAGCAGCAGCTGCATGGAATGTGACTCTGTGCAATGGGAATCAATGGATTTTCTCACACGGGTGAATTAGACCATGGTGTGCTTTGCTTTGCTGTGTAGCTCTTCCCTTTTGCTTGCCAAATAAGACTCCAGGCTGAGGGCTTCACTACTAGAGAACCTGCACTTCACCATGAGTGCTGCTAAATCAGCACAACTGTGACAGGGAGGAGGATCTCACAAGTTATGTGCTCTTGGTATGAGAGCAGAGTGTCTCATTCTCTGGGATAATGCTTATTCCAGGCTGCATGAATGGGTGGGTGAGGCTGTCCCTCATGTAGGGTTATGTTACATCACATTGAGGTATCACACAGCCTGGTGGTGTGAAGCTCCTGAGTGATGCAGCTGGGTACCAGACTGGGAGGGAAACCCAGGGAAGTGCCCAGGAAGCTTAATGAGCTGGCAGAATCCATGGTTTCTCAATGGAATCTGATTTCTTGGGCCTGTTCTGACTTTCCATTCAGTTGATGAGTTTGGATACAACTTTTTCCCCACCCTGCACAGCTCCTTGGTTCACTCTTTACAGTTCCCAGGAGAGAGAGGATCAAATTGGAGGAAATCCCACAGGCTTCTAAACATTCCTCCTTTGCTACTTCTTAGCCTGCGTTGTTGGTCACTTCCTATGTTAAGGGAGATGACAATGGATTAGTCTCTTCTTAAGTGGGTGAACTTTCCTACTAGTAATGTCTTAGATCTGTCCAGAAGTAGCACTTGTTAAAGCCTAAAGTGGAAAAAATGGGAAAGGGATTATTGTCACCTCTTCCTGATGCATAAGAGCCAAAAGTGGATACACGGACAGCAGGACTGCTCCATCCCTGGCAGTGTTCAAGGCCAGGTTGGACAGAGCCTTGGGCAACATGGTCTAGGGTGAGGTGTCCCTGCCCATGGCAGGGGGTTGGAACTGGGTGATCTTAAGGTCCTTTCCAACCCAAACCATTCTATGATTCTATGACATCCATGAGAATGGGAACTAGGTTTGGTCCATCTTTTGTTCTGGCAAGTCTCCTGCATGCAGGGAAGTGCAGAAGCTCCATGCCAGCGAAGGAGGAACATCTTTGCTATATGCTCACTGCCAAGCTCTTCTCCCCCCCCATCCAGTAAGAGATTGGTCACAGGTTTATCTTCAGCCCTGGGAGTCCCCTTTGACTCAGAAGCCAGACTTGGAGGTGTATTTAATGCCACGCTGCAGGGACATAACCAGTGGGCACAGAGCATTGCTCCGTGCCCCATTCCATGCGCTGGCGCTCCGCACTCAGCAGCGGGTGCTTCCTGCAGGCTCCGTGCTGCCCGGTGCCTCCTGCCCCAGCTGTCCCCTGGGCACAGCCGTGGGACACAGTGTCTGCTTGTACCCCCCGTGTTTAGCCCCCTGTGGGGCAGCACAGGGGCAGGGACACACGTTGGGTAGCGCTAGGACCTAGGGAGTGCTCAGCCTGCCTCCTCCCAGCAGATTAGCCAATATTCCCAGGGCAGGGCAGGCTCCTCAGCCCGTCTACTTCTTTCCTCTATAGACGTGGTTTTCCTTCTTCTAGTTCATTCCAGAGCAAAGCAGCTTTGGATTTCTCTGAGCTGCTTTTCTTTCCCTCCCAGTAGCTGGACTGTTGCCAGTGTCTTGCAGGGCCCAAGTTTTATCTATAGGGATCTCTTTCTCGGAGCAGCCCAGCTGCACACAGGCTGCTGCGACTGAATCCACGCTCCTGGGGCAAGTTGAAGTCGGGAGAGGAGCAGCAGCAGGGGTGCTGTTTGTGCCTCTCCTCCAGCTATTCCTGTCAAGATGGATTTATGACTTTAAAAGGGGGGGGAAGGAAAATTGCCTACAGGAGCCAGAGCTTCCACCAGAGCCCAGCCAAACACACATAAAGAAGCAGCCGGATCCCGAGGCATGAGCAACGTGGAAGTGGCACCCTGGGATCTGGTGGATCCTTGCACATAATATGACTGATCTTAAGCCTTTCATCTGCCTTCACAGAGCCGAGCTTTTGGATTTAAGGTAGTTTGCCCAGGACCAGACTTTGCTATGTTGGCCAAGACAGTGCTTTCTCTTGGTCTGTGGCTGCAGTTTGCTGCGGGACAGAACACACCTGGGAGAGGTGAGTGCCTGTAAAGACAAGGGGGTTCCTTAGTGCCCCCTCTTTTAATACCTCCTGATCCTTAAGAGCTTCTCCTAAAGCCTTTTCAGAATAAAAGCTGAAGTTCTGTTGCTGCTTTAGGTGTATGGTTATACTTGCATGATCTCTTGCTTGTTTCCAGTAGCAGAAACTGTTTCAGAAACGTGCAGTTTAGTGCAACCGTATGGAAAAGGTCCTCATTCCCCACTGTTACCTACGTCCTGAGGCACATTGATTTAGAGAAGTACAAGTAGTGATTGATACTATACCTGTCTTGTTCTGTTGCTGATCTCTGTAATTCAATCATTATTTCCTCTTTAAGATGCTTTCTCTTGGATACTGCTCAGGGAGAACGGCTGTGGGTCAGTATTGCAGAACTGATGGGGGGAAAGGAACACAGAGGAGATGAACATCTCACTTCTGGTTCCTGCACTGTGGCACTGGGCAGAACGCTTTGCCCACAGCCTGATGGCTGAGCTGATGCACTTACTGTGCTCACAAGCAGAAGGTTCTGTTCTTTGACTGCAGGGCTACAGCTGGCTGCATCTGGCTTTCCCTGCACCTGGGCAATGTAATCCCATGTGAAAGGAGAAGGGAACCTCTATCTGGACAGGAGGTCCTCAGCTCAGACAGCTGGGGTGTGATTCTGCTTGGGTATTGCTCAGATCCCGTTACAGGGTGCTGGATTCTGCCCCCCAGTGACAGAGGCTGCTTCAGGAATGGTGCTGCCGCCTCTGGCACAGACACATCCTCAGTGACCACACAGGCAGCAGTTATTCCCATTGTCCTGCGTTTCTGCTGCCATGGGAGTTTATGCGGCCATTCCCCAGCCCAGGCTAAGAGCAGTGCTCAGAGCTCCAGAGCATGTGCAAAGCAAGCCAAGGCTTTCCAGAGGGACTGTGCCTCGCTCCAGGGTCAAAGTTGCGTGTGCTGTGTTATTGATGTGCTGACTGCGGCTTGCAGGCTGCCAAGCACCCTCAGAGGAAATGAACCTGCCGGTGGGCAGGGTGCCATCCCCAGCAGCTTTGATGTGGGGCCTCCGGGGCTCCTCCCAGGTGCTCCCTGAAGCCACCCTGAGCAAACAGCCAGGCTGGCAGGGGATGGGCAGCTCTTGGCTGGAGGTGCTGGGGTGCTGTGCCATGGTCACACAGTGACAGGAACTCTCTGAGAGGCAGGGATGCATCTTCAGAGCTCTGTTTCCTAAGGTCTTGGCTGAATGTGAAGGATTGTGGCTTTATTCTAGGCTGCAGTGGACCAGGTGAGGAAGCTACTGGTGGCCAGTGGTGCTTCTACAAGCTCAGGAATGACTGGCTTTTTCAGGGTGATGGCCACTAACAGTGCAAAAGGCACAAAGTCAAGGCAGAGCATTGCATGACCAGTTCCACCACCTTCCTCTTTGGGTCCAGCTTCAGAGCTCTGTTGCATCAGTGTAAAGTATGAGCATTTGGTAGTTTGGGCTTTGATAAATGAAGCTTAAGGTGTTGTTACCTGGTTACTCCAGACTAGCATCAGCAGTAAATGATGGGGATGTTGCTGTCTGTGTGGGTGCAGCAAGTGAAAAACAGACACAGCTCATCCATATACACTTTGTAGAGAGCCCTGCACTTACTGAGCTCTGAAGCACAGCTCAGTACCTGGCACAGTTCCACAATTCCAGGACTCCTGAGGCTCTAAATAAAACAGCAGAGATAGTGAAACTCCTGAAAAGATCATAAGAGATGGCAACCCAGCTTCCTTCCTGCCAGAGGAATTTGTCTGAAGGGCCATTTCTCAACCTGCAGCCTGTAATCTGTGGCACAGACGAGCTGGAACCTGCAGAGGCAGCTTGGGCTTTTACTCACACCAGTATACGTTGGTTGGTGAGGCTCTGCTCCTTAACTAGGCAGGTGATGTAGCTGCTCCCCATGGCACAGGCCTCCCTGATGTGGTTTTAAGTGTAAAACACCTCCTGGATGATGGGATACCCCCCTTTCTGGGGAGGCAGTGCCTTTCTCCTCCTGCCTCTCACTGCGATCCCAAGGGGCCGCAGGGAAGCACAGATTGTGTTCCTCAGCTTCCAGACCTGGCTCT
>NW_009916666.1:0-14806 GCF_000696875.1 Nestor notabilis | reverse complement strand
CCCTTTCCCTTGCATGGCCAAACAGTGCGAAGGGAAGACAAACAATTTCAAGCATAGTTAACCAAGACAGGACGTGATCTGGTTTTGGCTGTTAAATCCTTCATGCTCTACAAGTTCCAAGTCCCATGTAAGTCAGGCGTGTGCTCAGGCCCCAGCTGAGAGCACACGGATCTCTTGGAGCGGATGTCTCCTGTCAGCATCTCGCTGTCAGGGAAGTCTGACCAGCTGCTTTTCCCTTGGAAAAGCCAAACCTTTCAATAGGCAAGGCCATGAATCCATGGTGACATTTTGCTCCCTTCAAAACACTTCTTTGCATGACTGATCTGCCTCGACTGACCACGTGTCAGAGGGTGACAACAGGATACTGCCATGAGCTCTGCTCCCTGTACTGGAGCACAGCAGCAGCAATGATAGGGTCTGTAGAGTTATTCCTCAGCTCTCCAGGAGCAGTTCTGGAAGCAGGGAAGCACTAATGGATGCTCCGTCTCTCCAGATCTCACCACAAGTGAGACATCTTCACTTGTCCTCTTGCCAAAGAGCAGATCTTCCTTCTGTAAAGCAAAGGAAAGGGCTTGAAAACAGCATCTGCTTGCGTAATGCTGGGATTTACTGGTAACAAACCTCAGCAGCCCCACCTCTGGCACAGCTGGCATGTTTGTACTGGATGAAGGACAAAGAGCAGGAAGAATGATGAGGAATTGAAAACCTAAACCTGAAGGGAAGGATGTTGTGTGTCCAGTCACTTCATAAGCGCTGCCACACTCCTGATGTGGTGAGATCCTTTCTCTAGGTATTTTATGGATCCTTTCTGCAGACAAAACCTAAATGGGAGGAATTTGTTTCCACCTCAGGCAGGGCTGGGTGTTAAGCAGAGGTAAGTGTGATGGTATTTGCCTGTATGAAGGATTAGCCTTCTGCTCCACCCACAGACAGTCCTTTAGCTCCAAAACATACCTGCCCACCAGTGTAACTGCTGCTGCTGTTAACCAGTTGTTAACCAGTGCTTTCTACCCCGCAGGCAGAACGTTGTGTCAAGCTGTGGCTCTTCCTGCAGAGCCTCCTCATTGATAATGCTGGGTCAAACCAGTGTTGAGAGGATATTGTCACTGGTCAGAAGCTTTCACAGCCACTTGTTGCAAAACACTTGGGAAACCAGTGACACTTCTCAACCTGGTGAGGAGAAACAGTGATTTCCTCCTGGGAGGCAGCAATCCTGGTGCCCAGATCTCTCCCTATGGTTTACCAGCCAAATAAGGGGCTTGTACTTCCTCCAGTGGAGGGCAAAGCAGAGAGCCATGGCTGCATGTGTGTGACTTGCTTCATGCAGCCAGAAGCTCCTGTTGCTCTGCCCTGCTGGAATGCCATTAGGAGGTAGGGAGCTCTAGGAAGCAGTGGCAGGGACCTGCAGGTCACAGGTTCAGCTCATCTGTGTGATGAAGCTGCACATTGCTGTGGGCAAGGAGGGTTGTTTACTGGACTTCTGTTTTCTGCTGGGCTCTGGATGCCAACTTGCTGGGTGTGTGTCTACCACAGAGCTGAGCTGTGCTGGGTCATGCAGAACTGGCTGTAATCCATGGCAGTTGCAGGTCCTATTCCTAACAGTCAGGACACGCAACAGACCCCTTGTACCTACTCACTGTCCCCCTGCCCTGGTCCTTTCCCTCCTCATGACTTTGCCATCTCATATCTGCCTCTTGGAGTGGTGCCCAGACAGGCTGTAGCCATCCCTGCCCATCTCTGCCAGGCTCATTGCCTTGACATGGCTTTCTGCAGCGTCTGCATGAGGTCTCCCTGCAGCTATTAACATTTTGGGAGCCTTTCAATTCAGCTGTCTACTGCCTGCCTTGTGGTTTTGGCTCCTCCATGGCTCCAGCACCCCACTGTGTGCTGCACCAGCTCCATCTGTGCTCCAGAGCCCACATTGCTTGGCCGTTCCATACTCCTGATCCCTTCACTGGTAGAGGAGCCCAAAAGGGCAGGAAGGAATCTCTGCTCCAAGGCTTTTTCTCCCTTCTTGCACCATAAAAGCTGGGTGGTGGTGAATAGAATTCCAAATTCACTGTTGATATTGCAGCTATTGTAAATCTGTCAAGCTCTAAGAGTAGTAGAAGGAGACCCCCACTATGTGTATGTGCTTGCCATGCAGCAGTTTAACTGAAATGGTAAGAAAATGAGTGAAATGGAGTGGGATTCCAGGTCCCACCCTCAAAGCATGTTCCTGACACGCTGCATTCTTCTGCACAAATGGGTCTCTGCAGCCCTGTCCCAGGCACCTTGAGCCCCTTTGAGATGCTGCTCCTAAGACTGGCTGGGCGAGGAGGTCAATATGCATTCAGAAGAGCAGGAAAACATCAGATCAGCCTAGCTTTTAGCAAGCAATGTGGGGAGGAGCTCCTCCATTCCAGACTTCCCTGCCAGCAGTGGTATAAACCAGGAGCTTCCTGCCAGGCTGGAGTGGACCGAGCCACAGCCAGTTCTGAGAAGCAGCCGCCTCTCCCGGGACAGCAGAGCCAGCAGGTTTCCTCATCAGCTTTCTTTATCATTCCATTCTTCCCCACATGCAGCTCGTTTTTCTGCCATTGCCATGAGATGGGATAAACCTGGGAGTTGCTTCAGGCTCTGATGTTGCTCCTGACCTTGGCAGTTGCTTGGGACCAGCAGTTTGCTGCTTTCTCAGGGGCTGCTGCTCATCGCCCCAGAGCAGCAGCAGGGGATGGCAGAGGCTGCTCCCTGGCACTGGGCACTGACCCGCTGGCTTCAGCTGGTGAGGAATGTTCCCAGCTCCTGGAACGTGTCCACCTCCAGCCTGGAGCAACAAGTACAGAGGATCCGCGTGGTGTTGTGTAACACGAGGGGTCAGCGCACGCTGGTGTAGCTCAGAGGCATTCTTTTGCTGCAGCAGGATCCAGGACTTGGGGGTTGTACTTTTAACTCTACCCTGATTCCTGCGCCTCAGCTCCTGCCTCTTTCCATCGCTCTGGCCTTTCAGTTTATCTGTGGTGGTTTGATAACCTGTGCCCAGAAAGCCTGTCATGAGGCTTGGTAAGTTTGTGCAGTGCTTGCTGATCCCACAAGTGTGGTGTGGATGTGCTTTAGGTGTGCTCAGGAGACAGAGCTCCCACTGCTCCTGCAGTGCCTGGTCCAGGGCATCTCTCCTACAATGTACCTTAAAGCAAAAGGTGTTGAGAGAACTTAGCTTATGAGTGATCACAGGCAGACCTTCAGGGATAGCATCTAAGCAAAGCTGCCCAAGGAGGGATGATGGGGTACCAGGGAGCTGGGGTGAGAAGCTCCTGGAACAAAGCCCAGGAGCCCTCACACTACAAGCAAATAATAGTAATAAAAAGGAGCAAATCCTGAAGTCTACACCCAGCAAAATTCTCACTGAATCCTGAGATGTGGCAGTCCTGGGGTAGAGGTTGGACTTGATCTTAAAAGTCTTCTCCAGTCTACTTGATTCTATGATTCTATGACTTATGACCAAGCTTTCTACACAGATGCAGCTTTGGGTCCACACCATTCCACTAACACACCTCCCTCTCTTTTCCCTTACTAGGTCCCCAGCACTCTGTTTCCAACTCAGAGGGGGATCTCCTCTTCTTACTGGACAGCTCTGGCAGCGTCTCCTACTATGAGTTTTCCAGGGTCAAGGAATTCATGTGGGACCTTGTGCAACCCTTCACCTTTGGCCCCAAAGATGTCCAGACCAGCATCATCCACATCAGCACTACACCCACCATGGAGTTCCCGTTTGACCGGTACCAGTCCAGTGGGGCTCTGCAACAAGCCATCCGGGACACTCAGCAGCTCATGGGTGACACCAACACAGGCAAAGCGCTCTCCTATGCCAAGGAGAAGCTCTTCAGTGGTGAAGCTGGTGCCCGGCCTGATGTGCCCAAGGTCCTGGTTTGGGTGACGGATGGTTTCTCCACTGATGACATCTCGGAACCCATGAAGCTCCTGAAGGACATGGGAGTAACGGTGTTCATCGTCAGCACGGGACGGGGGAACTACCTGGAGCTCTCTGCTGCTGCCAGCCAGCCTCCTGAGAAGCACCTGCACTTTGTGGATGTTGATGATTTAACCATCATCACCAAAGAGCTGCGAGATTCTATCCTAGGTACAGTGGGGTTGGCTTGTGCTCAGTGGGAGCTTGCAGCATGGCTGAATGGGAGCTAATGCCTGGGTCTGCAGGGCAGGCGATCCCCTAAACACAATGGTCATCCTGACCCACAACTGCTGCCCTGGCAAACTGAGGTGCTTTGTCCACAACGCTATAGGTCCCAGTATAATCCAAATCTTTTAGGAGGTCTGGGACAAGTATCTCTATTCCCCTTGGAATGTCCCATAACTGACCGGGGCAAACTCCCTTCTGCAGACCTGTTACTGAGATAAACTTGTAGCTCAGTTGTTAATAGAGGAAGGAGGCTTAGGCAGTGTATTACCTGGATTCCTTAAAACCCCACAAGGCTTTGAACTGAAGCTGTTCAGACATCCATGGGAGTCAAGCATAGCATGGAAATGCCCCTACCTGCACAGGTTAATTGTTAACCAGACACTTCCCCAACAGGCAATGAATAGACTCCAGCAAAGGCTGCTGGCTGGGAGCAAGGTACCCAAGTCCCTTGAACCTGATCTTTCTGTTGAGGGTGATTTGTGTTCTCTATAATGCTCCCTGGCTATGAGCCATCTGATGGAGGTGGAGGACACAAATGCACACACACAATGCGATGTGCATGCTTGGGAAGGATTTGGTCCTGTCAGCTCCCTCAAACTCTTGTCTAGGATAATCTGCTGTCCTACACACCCCACTGTGTGTTAGCACAGTGGCTGGCACACACTGAGATGTCTAACTCCTGCCTACAAGTATCTGGCAGTTGCTCTCACAAAGAGCATCTGGGGATGGTGCTTGCTGTCAGCATTGAGACTGTAGGAGGGGAATGGTTTTGTTCCATTAATCCCCTGTTGGAACGCGTTCCACATCTGCCAGATCTATAGCCTGACTTGGCTAGCACAGCCCTTGGAAGAAACCCCCAGCCCTGACTCCTTAGGCTGAGCAGGCCAACCACCACCTCTGCGTTGCTAATGGGGTTGTGGCCGTTGCTGTGCAGGGAGCAGGAACAGCCAGAGCTGATCTTCAGCAATCCTGCTCTTTAAAGCATCCAGGAAGGGCTCTGAGGAGACCAAAGCCCTAATCTGGGCCAGAAGACAGGCACTAGGAAGCCAAGAGGAACACCTCATGCTGATCTGCATGCTGCGCTGCACAGAGCATGTTCTTTTGCAGCTCCTGAGTGCCAGCACGGTGGGAGTGCCTGTGGCTGCCTCCACCTCCTAGATCCCTCTGGGTTTGTTTGGAAAGCTGAGTTACTGTGACTCTGCAGACTTTCCACTGATTTTTTTCCTGGGGGTTCTCTCTCCACTGGAAATCCTGTTCTAATTCCTCAGTTGGCTCCTCTGTGAGCTGGTTAGAGCTGGTTTTGGAGTGTCCAAGTAACCCTTTCCAGAACCCCTCTGTATGGAGCAGTTCCTATTTCCGATGGTCATTGAACACATCACTCACAGGGATTGTGTTTCCACCCATCCGCATCTCCCCTGGGTGAACATGGGGCAGCACCAGCAGCCCTGCCACAGGACCAGACACCCCACAACCCCGGGTGCTTCGTTTCAAGTGGCTGTTTCAGCTTCTAGTGCATCCTGAGCCCAGGTGCTCTAAAAGAGCATCCCAAATTGAGAAGTCACCTGCATACCTTTGCAGCATAAGATTGACTTGGAGATCTGCAAAGGTGATGAGCACCCTGCTGTGCCCAAGGTCTGGGATTTTAATGGAAGGTGAGATTCCCACATGAATCCAGGGGCTGGTGCCTGGATTTTGGAAACATCAGACTTTGGTAGCATCACCTGAATTAGCCTGAATAAAGCCACACGTGTCCACTCTTCCCTGCCTGGAGGAGGCAGCCCTCATCACTCTCTTCCTGCTTCTGGCCCCTGGGATAGCAGGGATAGCCAGGATCCTTGGCAGGCAGAAATTAGGCCTTTCCAACTCTGGAATGGCCCAGGCTGGTTTATTATCACTGCTATCTTGCCTTCATCTCTTGCTACTGTTGAAAAGCCTTTTGTAATGCACAAACAAGCTTTGTCAAGAGTTGCTCTCCTCCCTCCACCTCCTGTCCAGGAATGGAATGTTTCATGCCTGCTCCATAGATACTCCAACACAATGATTCCAGGTTTCTTGGGAAGGACCTACAAGTATTGTAAACCTAAGGCATTCCTTGGAGCTGACATCAGGGTCTGTGCTAGCATCCACTTGCTCTCCCCTCAGCCAGTTGAATTAACAACTGCTCACTTGTTCCATCCTTTGGCACCATCTTCGGAGCCAGGTTGTGCAGGAGCCTGCCTGGGAGCAGTCACAAAACACCAGCCACTTCCCATGTGTATTCAGGATCACCCCTGTGATTTGTCCCAGGTCCTCGCTGAAGCTTCTGCAGAGGGGGGATCATGTCCCCAGGGCTGGAACAGGCTCATCTGCTGCTTGGCTGCACTTCTCACACTCAGCATGAAAGCAGCAGCATTCCTGTGAGTCTAATCTTGACCTCACCAGCATTCGTGTGGCTTTACAATGGTGCTTCAAGTCACCAAGAGGTGCAGGGAGAAGACAAGTGTGCCTCAGGCTGGCTCTGAGGGTGTTAGGAAGGTACTGTCTGATACAAGAGATGAGCTTGCTGCTTCCCTCTGGGAATGAGGAGGTGCTGTGAAGCATTCCATGAGCATCTCTTTTCTAGGGTTTATTGCTCTCTTTACATGCTCAAGGCATCCACAATCTGGCAGCAACAGCAGAGCTATTTGCTGTGGGCTTCCTGCAGCACATCCCTCAGGTGTTGCACCATGTCCCTTTAACCTGCCTCGTTTATTCACTGTCTCCCTGGGCCCTGCTTCCAAACTCACTCATTTCCCTGAGCTTTTGGCAGGACTTGTGGTGCTGAGGCCTTTCCCCTGCTCCCTGT
Source organism: Nestor notabilis (assembly GCF_000696875.1). Lineage (NCBI taxonomy): Eukaryota > Metazoa > Chordata > Aves > Psittaciformes > Psittacidae > Nestor > Nestor notabilis. Next base: position 7,805 of record NW_009916666.1, on the reverse strand, counting down.
TCCTCTGTGGCTTGGCCACTGGTACCGTGGGGCTCACAGAAGGGTGCTGCCTCCTCCAGGCTCTCACTGGGTGGAGTGCTGCTGGCTGGGAGCGGGCAGAGAAGGGGAATGTTCCTGCCTGCCTGGGAGAGCCAAGGAACAGCTCAGAGGAAAAAGTGAGGCTGCTGTATTTGGTAGAGGGAAGCTGGCAGGGACTGGGAGGAGGAGAGCTCATTTTCTCCAGGACAAGTCTGGGAGTGCAGGGATACCCCCTGTTCTCTTGCAGGTCTGGGCAGGCTTGTGCCTCCCTTTACTGCTGTGTAACAGGCAGCCAGTGAGAGTTAGAATACTCTGAAGTGTTTAAGCTTGGTACTATCATAAGGTTTCAGAAGCGAGACCGTGCGGAACAAACACACTTCTTTAGGCTCAGGGTGCTTTTAAACACGCTTGAAGAAAGAAAAGAGCATCTTTGTCTTCATATGGCACTTCCCTGGAGCTAGAAACAACCTCCTGTGGGTTTCTGTCCCTCTGGAAGACCAGAGAACAGTGGAATTCTGCCCAAGGTGGCCTCCCATGTGTCAGAGGGGCTGAGTGGCAGAGGAAGCTGGGAGCAGCAGAGCATCAGGAGAGGTATTCCTGCTTGGCATTTGGGGTCTAGAACTCAGAGGTAGCACAAGTCTTGAAGAGAAGCCTCTGTGCAAGGGGAGAGAGAGGTGAGACAGCACAAGAGCAGCTCTGAATGTTGAATGTCACAGAACAATGGAGCTCTGTGAAACACTGCAGGGAGTGACTGTAGCTGGGATGAATGCAGCTGGACAGTGCCCAACCGCTGCCCCTTCTTCCTGGCCACTGAGTACAGGCAGGGAGAGGGAGAAATGTGTTTCTCCACACTCTGGGTGCTTCACACACATGGCAAAACATAGTGGTTTGGTTTCACTAGTGGGTGAGTTCCACAGGGAGCTTGGGGTGAACTGACTGATGGAGTTTGGGAACCTGGATGCCAGGAACAGTAACTCACACACTGTTGGGTGGTGGTGGCAGCCCGGAGTGTGCTGGACCACTCCAGGTTCATTCTTGGTGGTACGAGGCAGGGTCTGTCTGAGGGGCAGGAGCAGTGTGAAAACCCAAATATTGCTGCCCCAGATGACACGTGTTGGACATTTTTTAGCTTTATGCTTGGCCTCCAGGGTTTAGTTTTGTGCTCCTGAACCTTTCGAAGAGGGTCTGCTTCACTGAATTGCTCTGAAGGGGCTTGGCTACACTGAGGAGGCTTCAGCTGTGATCCAGTGTTGCTGGAGGCTCATCTCTAGAAGGGCCTGTGTTTCAGACGTGCCATGTTCTGTTATCAGCGTCAGTAGTGTGATTCCTGCCTCTGTTTCTCTTCCAGATGTTATCCAAGCAAATCGGCTCCATGCAGTAGACATCACCTCAAGCAGCTTCCACCTGGTGTGGCCCAAACTCCTCTCCCAGGAAACTGGCTACTACACCCTAGAGTATGCCCCAATAGATGATCTAGCAAGGAAGAGGACACATCAAGTGTCTGGGGCTCACAGTAGCCTCACACTGAGCAACCTTGCACCAGAGACTACGTACGAGGTGGCACTCATTCCTGAATCCAACATCCACTACTTCCCTCCCCAGACAACAAGGGTTACTACCCTGGCAGGTAAAATGTGCACAGTTGTGACCAAGGAGGAAGTCTCCACTGTGCTGAGCCTCATTTATATATAAATATGTATTTTTATATATATGTTTTACATGTATATAAAGCAACTGGGACAGTTGCATCCCACATGGTCTGATTGGAGGAGGCAGATAGTTGTGGTCAGGACAGAACATAATGAGCTGCTTTATGCTGGCATTCAGCTGGCAGCTTTTTACTTAGAGATGTTCTGGACTGCCCAGAACAGGAGATCAGGTCTGATGATCATAAGATCCAACCCTTCCAACCTGAACGTATTAATCTAGAGTAAAGCAGAGCCTACTGCCCTGGGCAAAGAAGGCAGGAGCTTCACCTTGCAAGTGTTTGTTCGGGCTGGGGTGGAGAGCCCACTGTGGGTAAAGCACAGGCTGGTGCATGTACTTACTCACCACCCCAGTTTGCTGGTCAGGCAGAAGCAGTGCTGCCTTGTGGGGGTTACTGCCAAAGGGGAACTCTGACTCTTGTGCCTGAGCAGCTGCTGTGGGCACAAGGAGATGCCTGTCTCCTACCTGAGGCTGCAGTGCAGCAAGGGAGAGTAATGCTCTTGAAGCAGGCACATGCTGCTTCTCCAGGCAGGTCTATCCACTGGTGGGGAACCCCTGTGTAAGAGGGAAGGAGAGGGGGAGCACTTGGAGCAGAACCCAGCCCCTCTGTGCAGATTGTATGCAGTCATTTGGGCCAGGAGAACAACTCAGATTTATGCTGGATAGCAACTTGTGTTTAATGCCTTGACTCACCTGCTCATTCACATCTTTATACATTGCTTTCAGAGGAAATAAGCCCAGCCCAGGTTTTGATTTCGGAGTCTGGGCCACACAGCTTCCATGTGAGCTGGGCTCCTACCCTGGACAGTGTGACCAGCTATCAGGTCCTGTATGGACCACTGCCCGGCAACTCGGTGAAGCTGCTGGAGGTGGATGCTCAGCACAATGGCACCGTGGTGGAGAACCTGGCAGCCAACACAACCTACCTGGTGACAGTGACTGCGATCTACAGGTCAGGGAAGGAGAGATCCCTGTCAGCTAAAGCATGCACCCAGGAAGGTGAGTGAGCAGCACGCTGCTGATAGAGACCATAGGGGCACAAGGAGTCTCTGGAGTCCCTGTTTCTTTGCACAGATCATTTGCCTTTAGGTGAAGCCAAAGAACTCAGCCCAGTCACTGGGGAGGGATGAGAGAAAGGGAAAGCTGCAGCTTTCTGATGAACACCACATGATATGCCATTAGGATGTAACAGATGTATAAGGCATAAGACTGCAAGAAAATGAGACATGCACGATGTGACTGCTGTTACAGGGTGCGTGCTGCCAAGCTGCTGGTGGAGTCACAAGCAGAACAGATTTGGAGATCCCTGAATCTTCCTAAGGAGGGAAAGGCAGTTTTCTTTGTTCTTTTCTCCTCAATATCTGTTCGTTGGCATCAGAAGGGTGGAAATTTCATCAGCAGAAGCTTCTGCTCTGAGGAGGAACCTGTAAAGATATCACAGGAGGCAAAATCTAGCTTTTATCAGGACTCGGGAGTGAGGAGCTCAGAGAATGACAGGAGCTGAAGGTGTGGGAGGTGGCCAGCCTGTGCCCAACAGTGCCATCAAAAGCATTTTGTGTGGGTACCAGGGCAAAGGTAAAGAGTGATGGGCTGTTGTCTCTGCAACAGAAAGACCAAGCTGGCTGGTCTCCTCAGGAGGAACAAGGAGTTAGGCAGTAAGGAGCACTCTGCACAAATAGCCTCAGTAACGTGCATCTGCTTTCTCTAGAGGGCTCCAAAGTGAGGCACCTTCGCTTTGAAGACATGGGCCCCAGCACCCTGAAAGCCTCCTGGGACTCTGCTGATGGGAAAGTCCTTGGTTACAGAGTGAGATGCCGGCGGCAAACGGGCCCTTCTTCTGTCATCAGCGTGTCGGCACAGACCCGCAGCGTGCTCCTCACAGAGCTGCCCGCAGGCACCACCAACAAAGTGTGTGTGAAGCCCGTGTACAAGAACCAGGCAGGCAAAGGGCTGTGCCGCATGGTGCACATGCAGCCAGGTGAGCTGGGGCGCAGGGCACGATCCTGGGGCACTTTAGCCAAGGGGAAGTGTCCTGCAGGGCGCTGAGGTGCTGGAGCCCCATCACGGAGGAGCCCTCACGGCTGAAATGCTCTGTGCTCATCAATTAGCTTGGCAACAGGGCTTCGCCACAGCCACCAGCCCAAAGGTACTGCCGGAGACGAGTCCTTCCCCATTTTAAGAGCAATGCTCCTCCTGGTGGCGTTACATTTGCAGGCAGGAGAAAAGGGGTGCACTGGAGTCGTGCATTTACTTTGGGATGACTGCTAAAAGCTGGCATGGGCATTGGAAGTGCTGTTTAAAAGTCACTTGAACTCTTGGTTATCCTTTACTTTTCAACGTGGCAGGGACTAGCTACTATTAAACACAGCTACTAGGGCACAACTTATCTGCTTTCTTCCTTCCACTGCCCAGAAGCCACTTACAGTCACAAAACACGAAGGGGTTCTTGACAGGCTGAAGTGAAGTAAGAGCTAAGAAAGCTGTGTGACAGTGCAGGAGCACAGCCCTTTTCCCAGAAAGAGGCTGGAGTGGTGAAGATGGCCACAGGGATGAGCTCTCTGACTCAGTCACAGTTGGAGAATGCATGGGTAAAGCTGACATTATACTTCTTGTGTTCTCTCCAGCTACAGAGGCCCAAGGATATAAGCACAGACAGAGAGCGTGACAGACTCTGGAATGAACTGATTCCCAGCAGAGCAAGGAATCTTGCTTGGACAAAGACTTGGACAAAAAGGAGGGGTCAGGAAGGAGACTGGAAAGCTCACAGATCATCTCCCAACCTGCACTGTCCATTGAGATGTCCTGGTCGTCAAGCCTAAAGGCTGTCCTCAGCCAAGTTCTCCCAAAGCTTAAAGGTTTGGCTTGGCAGTATGGAACAGCCAATGCAACTAATAGAGCCCAAATCTGTACCCTCTTTTATATCAATGCCTGACAAATAACAAACCAAAGGCCAAGTGCTGAATCCTCACTCTTGCTTGCTTACTGCCTGTGCTCTATTTATTAAATGTTGATGCAGTTTTATTTCCGCAGCTTATGAACATGTTCACAACAGGCTGTTTATGCCCTGCCCTTTCCTTGTGGGCACCTGCACCCAGAGAAAGATGACACGTGGCCAAATCCGTTCCTGCTCTCAACTGCCATTGAAGATGACACTTGACTAAGAGCAGCTTTCCTCCAACTCATCCAGTGTACTCTACAGGTAGCTCAAATGAGGGGTCCCAAAACTATAGCATGGAAGGGAAAAGCTTTAGCAGAAAGAAGAGTAACAGAAATGTACAGCATGGAGAGGAGATTGGGTCAAAGCCACCAGGATTTCTGAGAAGAGGAAGAAAGGAGGTTGTTAACCCACTTGGCCTTTGGCCAGGACGTGGAGGAGACACTATAAAAACCATCCTGCCTTTTCTAAAGTGCCAGGACAGTTCAGTGTTCCCAGATGAGCTTTGCTTTATGGCAGAGTTTAGTCAGTGAACTCTGACAAACAGAACAGTAGGGCCATGCTGAGGTGGATGAGCACTGCCAGAGGGCTCCAGCAGAGACATTTGCTCACGCTCTGACCACTGAATTCTTGAGTCTCATCAAGGCTGTTCCACCTCTCCCTATGACACTGGTACTAAATTCATCTGCTGGAATGACGTACAGGTCCTGGATGGACTTTGAAAGGTTCCATTTCCCCAAGTCATTTGTCTTGGGGTTTGGTGTCAGTCAGAGAGCAGGAAACTCAAAAACTTGGGAATCTGCTTCCCTTGCAGGTTACTCTATTTTATAGCTCTCAGCCTACAGCTGAGTCAAGGAGCAGCAGTGAGTCAAGAAAAGCCAGACACCAAGAGCATCTAAAGCAGGTACTTGTTTCTCATTCAGATACACACCTCCAAACCATAGTGCAGAACTGCCTGGATCATGACCACTGCATTACTGTGCATACCTGCAACTAGTTTAAGCAAATTGGATGCAATTCCTCCATCCAGCAGGAGATTACTTAGCCTGTTCTGTGACTAAGTATGGACAGTAAGTATCATTCCAGGCTCTATCCTCTGCTCTGAAAGCACTGAGCACAACTGTAGTGTCTTGTCCTGGGCTTCCACCCACTCCTAAGATTGAGCTACACTTAAAAATTGGGGTTTTAGGGGAGAAGAGTAAATCTCATTCTTTCCCTTTGCCCCCTGGCTGGAATTTGCTGTCACAAAGCTACTCTTTGGAAAGGGTTGCTGGGGAAAGAAAGGACAATTGTCATACCTAGTGTCAGAGCCATCAGATCAGCATGGTTCCAAAATTGAGGGCTTAGGGCTGTAAAGACGTATATAATTCTGCTAACAAACCCCACATCAGTGGGAACACCTTCCCTCAGCAATGCTTGCTCTGTTTTAACTCCATTGCTTGTTTGCCCTACACATGGAACTGTGTTTTTAAGCTGTGCCGTGCGCTGGAGAGCCCACACACAGTGTCTCTCCATCCTGCAAACCCTCTGTTAGCTCTGCTTATGGGCTTCTTCAAACAGCTCCTTTGGAAGCTGTGAGGACCTTGTCTCCTGAGTGCTGAATGCACCATGTCTAGGTTTATGGAGCTTTTGCCTTGGGCTGTCTTCTTGTAGAGGAGGAAGGGATAGGAGGGAGACAAGTCATTCATTAACTGGATAAGAAGATTTCACATGATTTGTGTTCTCCTTTGGAACGTGAGTTTGTGACTGATTAATCTTCATGGGGACTGTGTTGAGGGAAAGATAAAGCCTTTGGAATCTCTCCTGCAATAAGATAATCTTGTTCATTCTTGCTGTAGGAAAAAGTAATTCTGCACAGCTCCCTGCGTAGTTTACTAGTGCATTAACATGTCATCCCCCCCAATTGTAATGCATCGTTTTGAAGACAATTAAATATACAATACTAGAGCTACTGAATGATTACTTTGTTCTTGATGGCAATAAGGGCAAATCTATTAAGAGCAGGTTTTGTTCTAATGGGAGGTATTCATCTCAATTTTAAATGACTGATAAGTAAGCATTCCACCCAGGATTTCATAGTCTGCTTTACATGGAATTCCCTCAAATAAATGTCAACTATCTAAATAGAAATATATCAGTCTCAATGTCTCAGCTTCAGTGGTAATTGTTTTACAAGAGGAAATATCCCTTAAATCCTGGCAGATCTGGTAGTGTTTGTGAACATGAACATTGCGGTGGGACAGGTAAGTTAAATTATCTTTGCTTTAATAAAGCCTAATGATTTCTAGGGCTGTTGGAGCATCTCATCTGTACTGATGTCGTGGGTATGACACCCAAACACCTTTGTAGAGTGAGAACACAAACCACCAGGACCCCCAGGAGGAGCTCAGTTCTATGTGTGAGGACTATATATTTGTCGCAGGTTTTCCGTAGGGACCTCCTGTTGGCTGTTATTAGAGATTTAGCTTTCTGTTGCTGGTTGTTCCATATTGTTTGGTGCTTCTGTTCACTTGCTCCAAGGTGCGTATGGTCCCAGCCTCACTGCAGTGTCAAAGTACAACTGTAATTCAGATGCAGCAGCAACGTGGAGGTTCTGTCTTCATCTGGCATTTCATTTACTGCAGTGGACGGCTGCCTGCTACAAACAGGCTTAACTCTGACCCCTTCATGAAGACACAGAAGCCAGCACACACCTTGAAGGTGTGAAAGCTCAGGAATGTCCTTACCACTGCCAAGATGAAGGAAAAGACTCTCCCAGCTCGGAATTGGTGCTGGTTGCACAAGCTGAGTGGGGAGCCTGACTTCGGCAGTGAAACGTGCTCAGAAAATAGCCTGTGAGTGCAGTTGTCAGTGGTTTAGTGCTTGGCTTTCCTTTTGTACCGAGCAAAACTGCACTCAAATCCTTATTAACCATTCGCTGCGTATTCATTGACCCAAGGTGAGAAATTAAAGCTGTTACTTAGAAAACTGGGGATAAAATAAGATTTAACTATGAGGAATAGGGCTGTAACGGCCACTGGCTGCTTTTGCCTCTGCATTGGTTCTCCAAAACAGCTGTTGGAACCACTGATATGTCTATTTAGAGCAAGAAATATCACTGATTTATTTATTTTATATATATTTTGATATCTATTTAACTTTTATA